>NC_087203.1:17147878-17180378 GCF_015104395.2 Macrobrachium nipponense
GGTTCCATACTCCTTTTGCTTAAAACTATTTAAATCCTAGTTGTTGACAATATAACTTAATATACTTAGTTTAATACATAATTTAGGTATGAATAGCTACGAATAGAACATACCAACAACATGTACTTCTCATTCTCCCAAGGGTTATGGATACCCCCTTTTCAGAACCCCTGTATTAATCTATCTATCTTTATTTCCCTTTACTCCCTCCTATTTCTCTTAATGAACACCATATTCTATAGACACTTGTATTTCAAGCCATTGGCCCTTTTGGACTTCTTTCATATGAATGGGATTCATCTACTCAATAATATTAATTTAACTGAATCACATATCCCATTTTAAACCCGCGTATTCAAAAGTAAAGGGTACTTTATTTTTAATTTCATTTTGCATTTACGCTTTTCAAGTCCAGAATCGAAGAAAGAACCACAAACTTCCTACACTGCTATTTCTTCAATTCCATCATTTTAAGAAGTCCTAGGCAATATCCTTTGAGCCTCCTCTTTTAGTAATATTTTCGCGCCATTGATATTCTCTCATCAGTCCGGTATAGCAACTAATACGACTTGGACTATTGGTCGGACATCCCAAAGTCTCCCATCATGAATTTCAAAGACTTTTGATAGCATTGGATTCTCAGGTATTACGCAAGGAAAGTGGATGTATTACGGTTCTGTGATGCATTGCAGAATTCAGTCTCAGGATTATTTCAAGTTTAATTTCTTATGTAACATAATAAATGACGTTACGCAGTGAGGAAGAAATTCATAGTTTGCAATGGTGGCTGGTGAAGACGAATTTCTCTGTGGCTGCATAATAATATATCCCTCTTGAATCTCTTGAGTTCGACCAAGTCTCCCTCCGCTGCTGTTTTCATGCCAAGGTCGCACCTTACTGTATACGTGTTATGAATTTCTCTACTGTGATGATTTATGTAACATCTCTATGTATGACTATTCATAGTCAACTCAATCAATTAATTTTGTATATATAAAAATATAGGAAAATCCCGTTCTGCTACCATACATTAACCTCTCTAAATAATAGGTGACTGCAGACGCTGAATAAAGTGACTTGTTCAATGGACATTTGAAAAAGTAAATCGTGGAATGAGGCCCCTCCCCCTTCTCTCATAATAATTGATTATATTAATATAAATTAATATATATATATTATTATATATATATATATTATTTAATAGCTATAAATATATATAATAATATTAATTATATATATATAAATATAAATATATATATTATATATTATATATATATATATATATGTTTGTGTCCACTTTGGTTCTTTTTTTTTATTTTCCTTCGCCAAAACGTAAAGTTTTAAGGGAAGAAGTTTGAACTTATAATGCAAAATTCAAATTGTAAAGAGGAATAGAGAGAAGTATAGTAACTACCTTTTAAGTTAGGACCCAGTCAAGAATTTCCCTCCGCGTTGCGAACGGATTGTGAGTATTTGGTGTTAGAAGATTTCTTCCTTTTGCATTCCTACACCAAATGAAAATGGAAAATATCCTAATGACCATCTCCCCTTGACACTTATAGTGATTTATATGAGTTGCCATTCCCCCATCAGGGTTAGCTACTCACCGATGTCAAATCCTGAGACAGGTCACCCACACCTCTTCCATTGTAGTATGGTCCCCGACGCAATTTAGCAAAAGCTATTAAATTGAGAACTAATTGCTAAGTCGTGAAAATAAACACTTCTCAGGGAGGTCTCCTTAACTTGACTCCAACTGTCTACCTGACCTCGTCCCCTCCCCCTTTTTACTTGCCCTTGCATATTCCCGAAATATATACTGGTATTGCACCAACCCATTTCCAGCCAATCACAGCGCTCGCACTTAAGTGATGTCATCATTGTGGATCGAGCTACCAGCCAGTGTTCCCCTGCCACGCCGCTTTAATTTCCATTGTATCCCCCATATTTAAAAGGTGAATATAAAAGATAAACCCCTAGTAGAACTTCAAAATTTACCACGACAACCAGTGTTTGGTTTGCAAATTGTATGATCGCAAGAGACTTAACTTGAGAGCATTACTAAAATCTTACAGAAACCTACGATTTATTCAGATATAGTACATCGTATGAGGCCCATTGTTTGGAAGAAAAGTTTGCAAACAGTTTCCAAACTGTTTGCAAACTGTGTGGACAGGCATTAAGTAATGAAAGGATAGATGCTGAGGACAAACATATTGATGACCTAGACATAAGGACAGATATAAGCAGCACGTCACCAAAAAGCAGTAATGAAGCTGTAGATACTGAGGACTGAGATGCAACGATTTTGAGGATGAGCAGCTGTTCCTATATGTTCAAGCTCCGTCGTGGACTCTGCTGTTACTATTAGATACGAGTCCTGTTGCAAAAATGTAGCTCAAGTCGTGGACCGTTTTGAAAATCACAACACTGCAGAGGCTTAAGGAAAGTACAACGAGCTAGCATCCGTCAGAACTACAAATCATCTAAATAGCTTGCTACAAAACATCGGTTTGGAGCTGAAAAAAGTGCAGGCCGAGGAAAAAACACCGTGTCAGCCCATCTCCATTTCTAGAAGAGGACCTGACAGACCAAGATTTTTACAGCTCCCATTGGTAAAGGACTATGGCAAAGTGCTATCAAGTGAAAGACCAAACGCCCAAGTAACCTAGCCCTGAATGTTAGTGAGAATGTGGCAAATGCTAAATCGCATGATTCCAACCACTTATTAAAAATACAATATGGGAGCTTTCTATATATGGGGAACTAAATATGTCAGGTTCCTCCCTGGACATTACTTTTGCTTGGTTAAATTAGATTTTGTACTTTGGAATGTACGTATATAGCTGTGCACGCTGTTAAAACTATTGTTTTTGGAAAATTAATTTAAAAATAAAACTTATTTCCTTGTGAAAAGCATCATAAATGTTAAAAGGCAAGCCCGATAGATAAGACCCATGACAGTATTTGTCATATATTTTTCATAACTCTTGAGAAGTTCACACTCAGCCCTGCAATATAATATATATATATATATATATATATATATATATATATATATATATATATATATATATATATATATATATATATATATATATATATATATATATATTATATAATGTTGTGTGTGTAAATAAAGGTTTTTGCCACGAAGGAAAAAAATGATAAAGCGAGATAGCCGAGTACTTTCGGTCTTGTTCTGAATTTACAGAAGAAAACATAGTCAAAAGAAGGCTTAATATCCAAACTGACACTACAAGATTAGCAATAAGGTCGATTTCACTTTACAGGGTAGCCACACTTTGGAGGATACACGCGGTAAACAAGCTATTCTTCCAGAAAACAGTACATTTTGAAAAAACAAGGAAGCATATACAATTTAATATAATGAATTTAACAAACCCAAATTTTCCCCAAAAATTATTATAATGAAAAGACAAAAGAAAATATAAATAATATATATATATATATATATATATATATATATATATATATATATATATATATATATATCGAGCAAGAGAAAGAGGGAAAGAGAATATCGAACCAGAGAGAGAGAGAGAGAGAGAGAGAGAGAGAGAGAGAGAGAGAGAGAGAGAGAGAGAGAGAAGTAATAACTATATACATGTGGGACTAATTTATTAGTAGTTCATTTATTTTAAGGTCCTTCATAAACATCTTACAAATATATGGGTCCAAATGGTACATTCCCAGACTAAGATTTAGGTTGTTTTTATTAGTGATTTGTATAATTGCCAATTCCAGTAAATTTCTTGAAACATAATCATTAGATCTAGCAATTACAGAGATATCAACCCAATTAATACAATGAGATTTTTCACTCAGATGGATAAACAGTGCGTTTGAAGTCTGGGCTGTTCTAACTGAATACATATGCTGCTTAATACGTACACACAAATTTTTACTTGACTGACCAACGTAAAACGATGGGCAATCCTTACAAGGAATTTTGTAAATGATGATGTTATTTGTTACGGGACTATTCTTAATTAGCATATCTTTAATGGTATTGTTATAAGAGAACACTACATTAACATTAAACGATTTAAATATTGATTTTATGGTTTTAAATCCACGAAAGTAAGGTAAGCTAAGTACATTTTTAGGCATTTCTTTTTCATTAATAGCAGCACTATAAATCTTTTTGTGAGCTTTTTGATAACATAAATCAATTAAATGAGGTGGGTAGCAGAGATCGTTTCCTATCTTTTTTATGTATTCTATTTCTTGGTCAAGATATTGTGGACTCGTGATACGCAAAGCGCGTAGGAACATAGAAGAAAAAATTGAAATTTTAATATTAAGATGGTGGCCAGAATAAAAATGTACATATGTTAAATTATTTGTGGGTTTTCTATAAATACTGAATTTTCATTGGAAAAATTCTCTGTATTAATACATCTAGGAAAGGGATGACATTGTTATTTTCAATTTCAACAGTGAATTTTATGGATGGCACTAAATTATTCAATTTAGACAGTAAATCATTTACATCGATACCAGCAGGTAAGACTACTAAGATATCATCGACATATCGGTATCATTTTAAGGGGACAAGTGTGATAATCGGGAGGTGTTCTCTCTCAAAAAATTCTATATATAAGTTTGAAAGGAGAGGTGATAAATGGTTACCCATGGCCATACCAAATATTAGTTGGTAATATTCCCCATTGAAAATAAATCTGCAATAACAAATACATAACTTAATCAAGGAAATTATGTGACTAACGGACATAGGCAATTCATGCAGTACAAGTCAATAGGGACTTTTGTAAACAAAGAACGTACATCAAAACTGACAAAGATATCGCTAGGGTTTAGTACAATGTTATTTAATTTTTCCACAAGATCAAGAGAATTCCGGATGTGTGAATTAGATACAGTTCCTAGTAGCGGGGATAACAATTTAGTAAGATATTTAGATAGTTTATAAGCAATTGATCCTACAGTACTAATAATTAGGCGCATAGGTTTGTTTTCCTTATGAGTTTTGACTAGGCCAAATGCTCTATAGCTTTATGTAAAATGCAAGAGTCATGATAGTATTTGTCTTATATTTCTCATTACAAGCGCTTAAGAAATCCACTCTGAATCCTGTAAAGGTGGACCCTCTAGGTATAGATATACCTATTTCTGAGTTCTTCTCTACAAATGAATCAAGAAAATTAAGCTGTTTGACTCTTTCCATTGCAAATTTAATTGTTACATGTTAAGCATTAATGTATGGTTGATGCATGGTGCGATATGCTCTTCTTTTTCAAGTATCTGGAAAATATAATGTGTTAAATTCCTTAAGCGTGCTCGACAAACACTTCTGTTCGTAAAATCTCATACGTATGATAGCAGAGGAAACAGACAGAATTTCCCATAAGCAATCCCTGCAATTTCTTTTAAGTACATATTATTAAAGATGGGATCGTTGTCTTGTGTTACCAAGGTTGCATAAATATGCGAATTCATTTTTTATTAGAATTGCAAACGTATTACCATTATTTTCATGGCTTCCTTCATCGGGATTTAGTATAGAGAGTATCGATAAGCTTGCTACTAACTCCGCCCACCGCGGGTGACGTCACTGAGGGCGAGCTCTGTGATTGGCTGGAAATTGACTCGTGCAATACTAGTATACATCTCGGGAATATGCAGCCGGGTTAGAGAATCAGTTTGTATGTTTTTTTATATAACATTTTTGGCAGTCCCGTTCACTGTTATCTCTTTCATTTTCAGCTGAGATTTCACTTTTTAATTGAGATTGTAGTTCGTGAATCACATTCATTATAAAGATAAAAGATTATCCTTTTTCATTAATTCTAATACTCTCATGAAAATTAAAGCGCTACAAGAGCATAAAATCCGTAGCCTCTTCATATAAAAGGTATGCTCGTAAAAGTAACCCTGTTTCTGTATGATATCTGATGATAACTTTTAAAACAATAAAGGCAAATGTAAGTAACAGTAACCAGGCGCTACAAAATTGAATTTGATTAGCCTTAAATTGATGGCCTAAACGCAGGAACGCAAATTATAAAATAACAGAAATAATAGAATAGAATATATGGGAATTACTTATTTTGAACGAAGAGGTAGTCGTAATAATGACTGGTTTCCACCCAGATGCAGAAAACACAAGGTACTTAGTCATGATGATATATGATTCAAGTATTACTGTTGTGAATAAAGATGAGGAATGATTGTAAACTGTGTTTGTTGTTTAGTATTCTGCGAGACTTTTTATACAGAATGGCTTAGCTGTACGTATATGTTTATTAAAACCGAGCATTCACTTCCATTTCATGGACCTCAGTAATTGTATAATTCAGAACTGATTTATCAATAGTTTAAGAACCCCATTTCGTATGAGGACTTCTGGATATGTCTCCTTTTTCCGCGACTGTTCGCTAATCGATGAAGATGAAGTGTTAGTTTTGGGTTCACAGAGAGACATTCGTCTCCCAGATGAGACTTTTGGGTAGATTCATATAAGGTGGCTCTGATCTACGGAAGATGAATCTCAGTTCGCCGGGAATCAATTTTGTTTCTGGAGAATCCGCTTTTTGTCATTTCTTTTGTTTTTTTACGAGGAGGAAATCATTCTAGAAACTGAATTGTGAGTTTGCGAACAATTCTTTTTAAACATTTCTTCAACTAGATGAAAATATTTTAGATAAGTAATTAAAAACGCACTATTTTTAGTTGGATCTTTTGGAAAAGTAAATAGAGAAAGTACGGGAAAGTGAGACATCGCTGACCAGTGCGTTTGGAGGCGGGAACTCTTTAAACTAATGACGTTATTACATGAGGAAGCAAAAGTTGCTTCCCATTCATATTTAGAGAAGTATTAAGACATATGCGGACAGTTCACACTATTCCGAAACTTATTCATAATAAACATGGCATAATTAAAAGTATGTTACCTCAGCCAATTACAGGACCCATTCTGCGATAAGTGTTCCATATCCTACAGAAGAGGGGCTTCATTTCCCATGTAATAATGCATTCAGAGGTGACGAATAGCATCTTGCTATTTGGGCTACAGATAGGGGGGTTTCTCTTTCGACGAAACGGAATTCGGCTGAAGGAGTTGCAGATGCTTCTAGATCATTGTGGGAAATTGTCCTCTGCTAGGATTTGGCCGAATCACCAGTCATCGGGCTGAGATGTTCATATTCGTGTAGTTGAATGGCATTCCATCGTCAGATTAAAAGTAATCATGTTTTGGTAGGTCGAGTACTGGGCTCGACTCGAAGAGAAGGAGAGATTTTCATCTATTGTTATTGTTTTTGTTGAAGAACCTGATGGTTCTCTCATTTTCAGATGTAATGTTCATCGTACTCTAAATGGCTTTAAGCAGTCAGTTTGTAGGAAACCTACAAATGTAAATTCATACATTCACTATTATTCTAATCATAGCAATCAAGTCAAGAAGGCTATTTTTTCTTCCATGTTTTTAAGAAGAGCTTTACGTATCTGCAGCCCAGAATTTCTTCACGAAGAGTTTGAAAATATTTTTAATATATCAGGAAAATTAAAATACCCTAAATATTTTGTTGAATGCGCTTTGCAAAAAGCACAAAAAACACTATTCTATAACTACCAGAGAGGCTTTTAACAACGATAATGTACTTATTTTACCATATAATGATCTCTTACGGAGGGTTCCAAGTTTTTGCAAGAATGTTTATATTAATGGTGTTTTTAAATTTCCAAATACACTGAAAAGCATACTAATAAGGAATTCTCCCAAGGTTTCTCAGGCCTGCATGAACTGCAAGTGTTTTTATATCGGACAATCTGGGAAGGGACTGGAGACAAGAATTAAATAACAGATATACGTAGTGTGAGAACGGGAGAAATGTCGAAAGCTTCATTTTTACACGTTAATAATTCTAATCATATGATTCACTGGGAGGGGGCAAAAGTTGTTTTATATTGTAATAATACAACTTGAAGAAATGTTATTGAATCTGCTTTTATGAAATATCACGGTGACTTAATGAATGTAAGCCAGGGTATGTACAAACTAGACCCGGTTGTTGTTAAAGAGATTTGTAAGGTTGTTTCTTTTTAATCACCTGTTGAATTGCTCTGTACCTGCTATACTGGTTTTAACCGGACTTTGAATATTTGTTTCAATTCTTTCAGCTTTTATGTTCACTTTGTTAGATTTTCTCGGTGTTTTTAGCATTGTACCTCGAAAATGTGTTGAAATAACACGATAGCGCTTGGTACTACTTTTCTTATTTTTCCTGTGGCCTTGGCTAAATATATATGTATATGTATGTATGTGTGAAGTCTTCGAATCGAATTCCCCCTTCCATGGTTTATTTTTTCAAAAATAAGTGAACACATGAAGACAGCATATAATAACATTAAAAATACCTTTACCCACAGAACTGAGATATCTTTCCCGGCAACAGAACTTAATAAACGAACACACTATAGCTCTTGTTATCCTGAAACGGAAATTAGTCTTGATAGCTTCCCTTTCTTGCTGCCTTTCAAGTCATAATATATCCTGTAAATTTGCATAAGCGGAAAAGAATTCAAATGCTTAAGCAACGGTTGCAGTTCCGAGGAGCGAAATTTCTCTCCAATAAACGGAAACCGACAAAGAAACGTTATGTAATGTTATGTATTAAAACCGCATTACCTGGGCTTTCCTATTATATTGATGTGTGTCCTGAAATGGTATTTGTCACTATATCGATCCAAACTGTAATTCAAAAGCAAAAGCAACGGCAGAAACAACATCAGTACCAGAAATTCTTTCTTGTACTTAGTTTGCTTCATAAATTTCAAGAATAAAGTTGTACGTAATGGGAGGAAATGTTTAATCTCCAAAATAATGATAATCGAAATAAAGTTTCAAGGTTGAAATCAACAGCGTCAGGTATTCTGCAGTCAATGCGCTAGGGTAGGTTTCATTACCAAGGCGTTAATGTCAATGATAATATTCAGTTATTAACAGACTTCCCACATCTAAAATTCAAGGCGTTACTTATGAAATTTCACGAATCGGGAAATTGAAATATTTATTTGAAAGGTTTTTTTCTTTTCGTTGTTTCATGTCTCTAAAGGAGCAACAGCAACAACAACAATAATAATGAATTTCTAGCAAGCACCATCTAAGCAGACTTCACTACAATCATCATCTGATTTATCTGCACAATGTCAAACTGGATGAGTTGGCGAGTTAGTATTAGAAATCTGTTGAAGAAAGAGATCTTTTTACAATATTCAAAGGGGCGATTCGGTTTTCGATAACATTTTAATATCTGCTGCTTTTCCAATACTCGGGATAAATAGTAATGAATACAGGTATCCTGGTTTCAGTCATTCTCTTCTATTCGATTTCATAATCTACAATGGAATTATGGTGGTCACATATAATGCAGTTGCAGTAGTTTTTACATTTAATGGAAATTGTTTTCAACGCTTGGGTTGAGTCAAAGAAATTGTGTATGAAATTATCTCTCTCTCTCTCTCTCTCTCTCTCTCTCTCTCTCTCTCTCTCTCTCTCTCTCTCTCTCTCTCACCGTTCACATGTGCGTTTATTTCATAAGGAAAATCTTTACACAGAACAGGAAGTGGTTTGAAGATGTTCAAGGAGCCCAGACTAATTTAGTAGAAGGTTTCCTTATTTTCACATTTTTTGGAATAGGACTATTTCTTCTACGAACTGTTGCATCATTTCATTGGTGATTTGTATCTCTGAATTTCGTCGAGGCTTGAGGCGCGTCCTTAGTGATTATCAATAATTCTCTGACAAAGAAAATGAAAGGGAAACTAAATATGGGCGATGTGCGTAGTATTCAGCGGAATAGAAAGGAAGACCATTTTAGTAAAAAATAAACAGGTTTTGCAATATTACATCTTTATCCAACTGCGATAATGAGCTGGATTATTCGTAAACAAGCTCTTGGAAGTAACGCACTATATTTAACTTGACGAACTTCCTTGAACTGCGTTTTGGAAAATCGAATCCTTTGTCAGAGCTGTTTTAGTTTGAGGTAAAAACTTTTGCCAAAGATGATTTTGATGTCGTGGGGAAAGGTAGGCGATATAAGTGTGTGTCTATATATATATATATATATATATATATATATATATATATATATATATATATATATATATATATATATATATATATATTATATATATATATATATCGGTCTCTAACAAAGGAAGTCGGCATGAGTGATGCAGAATTTGATAGGAAACTGAATTAAAATGGGTCACTCATTCTCAGCCTCTTGCTAATGAGCTGCAGTTATTGGCTCTTAACATTCAGAGGCAGTTGCATTCCCCAATCTTCTGGCAAGTTTGTATAAACCACGTTCATATCTATTTTGCGGTGCAACGTCGAGACATGAGCTATATATACTTAATTAGAAGAGACATGTGACCGCCACCTGATACAGGTGGACAACTTGAACAATAGCGCTTGACTCTGGTCTTAGTGGAAGGTTCATTTACCTCGTGACATTTGGCTTCCAGTGAGATCATTCATTGCCATGAATATGGCTTTCTGTGAGAATATCTCTAGAGAATGTCCAGGTGGCCCTTGCTTACAAGTCCTCTTACGTGTTGTGCATTTCTGGGAAACAGAAGCGCGTTTGATTTTGCAATGAAATTATTTTTTACTCTTGAATATTAATGTTCGTATGATAGCCTCCATGTTTGGAGGACTAACCTTTATCTATATTCGCAACATGACTTTTTTTTCGTTTTCTGCATTTGAAATATTTAACATCCGCATCTGATCTGGTTTCCCCCTTCAACGACCCCCCCACACCTCTCCTGTCCCCTACTCGGGCGAAGTTTAAAGAAAGACCATCTAAGGCTCCAGAAATGTAACAGAATTTTAGTTTGAGTTTTTTCGAGTAATTTTAAGGGAAGAACGTATTTATTTGATCACTCTTCCTCCTTTGTTTTCAGTTTACTCTCTTAATAAGTAGGTAATTATTCAGTTTAAGAAGCTGTTTTGAATAGGAAAATATACCAGGTTCATAAGTTTACTTCATGAAGATGTCAAGTTCTAACAATGCTTACAAAATATCAGATCATAGAATCGTGCCGTTTTCCTAATGTATCTTTCCATTACCCTGTACATGAATCATAACTCATCATAGATTCATCCGTACCCATCGTCCTACTTTTTGATATTGTAACGAATTCTCATTAGGTATCATGGGTGAAGCAAGATATACTGATAATACAGGTAAGCTTGCTATCTCTAGTTACAATATTTCCTTCAAATAAATCTTTCCAAATAACAGACTTTTTGCTTAGAGTGCGATTACATATTATTTTACGGTATTCTGGATAATTTTTACCTGGTGGGGGTGGGGGAGGCGTTTGGCAACGGGACTTACATTAATTTAGAAGCGAGTACTGGTGTTGCATTTATACAAGAAACATTTGTTAATAACGGCAATAACTTCCACAGAATACCGGAATAGAATCATTTATTCTAGAGTATAGTTTTGACTGACCTATCTTTAAAGGAGACCAGAAAACACACAAACCATATGCTATATATATTATATATAACATATGAATTATTTGTATATATAATAATATATATATTAATATATATATCTATTATATATATAGTAATAATATATATAATATGTATGTAATATTGTATGTATGTATGTATGTACTGATAATCATGTATAACTGAATCACGAAAGTTTGGAACGTGATAAATCCATAAATAAAGGTATAAGCCACGAAGGAAAAATAAACAACGGAGATTCTGCAAGATCTTTCGACTCGACGTCCTTTACTCAGTAAAGGACATACAGTCGAGAGATCTTGCAGAAACTCCGTTGTTTATTTTTCCTTTGTGGCTTATACCTTTATTTACTGATATTCATATATTTACACAACTATATATATATATATATATATATATAATATATATATATATATATATATATATATATATATACACACATATATATATATATATATACACTATCATTATATATATATATTAATAATTTAAAAAAAAAATGTAAATATATAGTACACTATATACTTATATATATATATATATAGTATATATAGTATATATATATATATAATATCTTATTATTCTATATATATATATATATATTATAATAATTAATATATAATTATATTATATAGTATATATATATATTATATGTGTGTATATATATATATAATATATATATATTATACTATGTATATAATATTTCTATTTATTATATCTATAATATATATATATCATATATTATATAATCTATTATATTATATATATATTATATATCTATATTTATATATATTTATATATATATATATATATATCATCTATTACTATATATATTATTCTATTATATTATTTATATATATATATTATATATATATATATATATAAATATATATATCTATTATAATATATATATATATATTATATTAATATTCTATATTATATATAGTATATAATATGTATATATATTAGATCTTATATATATATATATATATAATAATATATAATAATATATATATCTATATATGTTATATCTATATATATATTATATATATATACGTATTAATAGGTATATATATATGTATATATAGATATACTATATATATTAATTACTATAATATAACGTATATATTCTATGTATATATATGTGCTGTATATATATATATATATAAATATATATCTTATTATATATATTATATAAGATAGATATCTATATATCTATAATTATATATTAGATTATAATTAATTGTTATAGTATTAATGCGGTGGCTGTGTGAAATTTATCATTTACTCTAAAATTATGAACATTCTGGCTACAGAAATGAGATTCTCGTATAGTTATGGCAAATCGTTCAAAAAAAGTTATCAGCAGCTCTTCATTCTTGATACCTTGGGATTCGGGATAGGTAATTGACACTCTGGCACCTGGAACGCGTGAGAAGTGGTACATAACTTCTTGCGTCTCCTAATTCTACAAATTAAGGATGCACTGTAATTCTCGATCGAAAAAACGTGATTAATATAATTGGTATTTTGCGTAAGGCAGAGAATGTAAGTCACTTAACTGTCATGAGTTAGCAATATTAATGAACACGTCTAGTTACAATTCACAAATATTTCTTTATTTCACTTCTTCGCGAAGGAGATGCAAGGGGGGATTTGAGTTATAATAACTTCTAGGCACGCTGTGAATAATTTAGGAGAGATAGGGTCTCCTGCCTAACTCCTTTCTCAATAGGAAATTTCTCACTGTCGTTCTGTAGTTTTAGGATTGCTGTAATACTCATATAAATATCTTCAAGTGTTCTAACATAATATTCATGTATTTCCTGCTTTTGAAGGGCTTTCATTACTGCTGAAGATTTGATAGAACCTAAAGCTTTCTCATAGTCTACGAATGCCATACATAATGGTTTGTCATACTCTGTTGATTTTTCCTTTAGCTGGTTAATGCCATGGATATGGTCAGTTGTTGAATACCCGCTTCTAAAACCTGCCTGCTCTCTTTGTTGATTCAAGTCTAGCTGTCTTTCTATTCGGCCCAACATGATCTTTGTAAATATTTTATATATTACTGAGAGTAAACTTACTGGGCGGTAGTTTTTCAGGTCTTTTGTATCTCCATTTTGGTGAATTAATATTATGATAAAGTTTTTCCAAGCTGTAGGTATAGAGGACTCTTGTAAGTATTTTTGTGTAAAGTTTAGCGAGTTTTACTATTATGAAATGTCCTTGAATATCAAATTCGCTCTACCTCGGAATTAATATATTTTCATATGTTAACCGAAGGGAAATTTTTAAGTTGATGACAATTTCGTCCTCTGGTGTATTCGAACCAGCGGGCAGAGGAGAAAATTTCAGGACTTCAGTGACATTACCGACTCGCTACCGGACAGTATATTATATAATAATTCATCGAAAAGTAATTTTAAAACAGAGCAATGTTTACCTTCCGAGTTGAGAAATTATGTTATACGATTCTTATTTCAAGGAAATGTCTGGTAAAGAACAAGGCTTCCTGATTAGTTTATCTGCTTAATATTAAACATCAATTTATTTTGTCAGCTTTTAATTTTAGATAAGAAATAGGCCATGCTTAGCATTGATACACAACTTCACCAACGGCCAAACTCAGATCTCTAGTTGGCTTTTCCAAAAATTAGTGGAGTTATTCATTTCGTGATCCAGAGATTGACAGTCTTCTTGATTATGTCATTACTGCTTCGTAAATTTATATTATGTTCAGGTTTTAGTTTCATTTTCTTATATATGGCATTGAAGAAGTATCTATGATTTGTCACTGGCAACTCCATATTATGTTATATTGTAGTGATTAGAAAGTTGTATCAGGGAACGTTTATGAATATTTTTTTTTTCAAAAATTTGCAGATACCACCATTTTTTATAACCAGACTCGCAGCTACTTGAGTCCTTGCGCCATAATACCGTCTTCCAAGGCTTTCTATGTGAAAGGTTGACTCATATTAAGATTTTCTGTTGAATTGCAACACCCTTCTCAACTCTGAAGAGACCCATTCATCCGGAAAGCGCTCGAATCTCCTGAAAACGATGTTGAGCTGATGGATATTCATGAATTTTTCCAACTGATTTTGAATGTACGTTGACCAGCTTCTCTCTCTCTCTCTCTCTCTCTCTCTCTACACACACACACACACACACACACACACACACACATAAAAATGCTATTTTTGAGTTTCTTGTCAACGGACGGGCTAAGAATAGAGGCACACTTCTGCACTTATTCTGAATGTATTTAGTTTAGTATAGAAAAATTTAGAATATGGTCTCTTTATACATATTTCTCGTCAGCATTATCAGCCGGCATTTTATTTTCCCGTTGAAGAGAAACTGATAGGGCTGGCTACCTCAACAGTGTAATGGGAAGCTGTTGCTTAAGAAGAATATTGCTAGGTGTTCATTTTACCAAGTGGACGATCACTTTTAGTGTACTGAAGTTCCTCGTGGACGAGTGGGTTACGTGCTCTCCTACCAATTTAGTAGTCTGGAGTTTGATTCCCTGTTCTGCCAACGCGGAATCAGAGGAATTTATTTCTGGTTATTATAAATTTATTTCTCGGTGTAATGTTGTTCGGATCCCACAACTGGTTTCTAGCCACGTAAAAAAATATCTAATCCTTCGGGTCAGCCTAGGAGAGCTGTTAATCAGCTCAGTTGTCTGGTTAAGCTAAGAGATACTTAATTTTTTAGTTTACTGAACACGAACTGTGACAAAAAAACACGCCACGAGGAAGTGGTCCTGATTTCGCTCGTTATTTGTTCACTTTTATCCGTCAGTGAAGAAGTTAAAGTGAAAGCTTTCAACTGGGTAGTGGTCGGAGTCGGGGAAAGTTGGACCTTCGTTCGGTTGCCCTGGAACCTCTCAGGTGCTGGAGGTGGTGGAGAGGTCCAGGTTTGATGGCTAGGATTTTTTTTTTTTTTTAGATAAAACAACAACAATAATAGTAATAAGTGGAATGAAATATGATTGCTGCATAAGATACATCTAGTTTGTATAAATAGGTGTAATAACGGAAAACGAGCAATCAAAACGAGTAGTCATAAGAATATCGAAAAGATATTCAACATCTTAATTGCGGTAATAATATCCGCGAATCCGTACTGTAAAACTCTGAAACCCGAAGCCTACGAATGCATGGTTTTGTGAAATCTAGGAAAAAACTGGCCAAATATTGTTATTTATTAGATTTAATTGTGGCTTTGAGTTTTACGTTTGGGTGGAAAGAACATTTCTGGTAAGTACTAATCTCCATTCCCTAGGTATATCTCTAAAGCATCCCACCAAAGTCAGGGTGAGGAGAAGATAATAAAGACTTAGTTTAACCTTTTTTATTCGCATTCTCACTATCATTCGCTGTATACATTTACCGACTTTGTCTGTAGGCTTGATTATATTGCTAGCTCTGCTCCGGTATATACTAAGTCACTTCAAACAAGTTTGGTAGGGTAAATTCATCGAGAAAAGTAACTATTCATACTGGCTATTTTTCATTCTTCTTGTTGCCATAATTTTCTTTTGACTTTACTTCGAAAACTTAAAATTATTTAGTAAATAAATGAACTCCTCTTGTTCATTTAGCTAACAGCTAAGAAACAGGTCCCACCAGAACCACCAATAGCGTAATAAAGCTAAAATAAGTTTAATTAACTGCTCCCAATATGTCTCTCTTGAATGTGGTGATGAAAGGCTACTTGGATTTTACCGGAATCCATCCGTCTCTGGGACGAGTCTTTTCCACCTCGAATTTATGAGTCTTTCCGATGCAATGAAGACAGATTTCCTCTCAGTTGGAACTTCAATAAGTTGGAGATGATTTGTCGGGTTTTTATGGCGATATCGTCGGAGAGTTTCGACGGAAAACGACTCCGGTATTTAAAGCTGGAGAGAAACAGAGCGGAGTTTTCGTCCGGTATGTCAACGGCATTCTGCGTGAGCTGATGAATAGACTAGCATATTATGAGGTATTCCGCTTGTTTGTCTTAGAGCGCGCGCGCGCGCACACACACACACACACACGAGAGAGAGAGAGAGAGAGAGAGAGAGAGAGAGAGAGAGAGAGAGAGAGGGGGAGGGGACACACACACACACACACCACGCACAGAGAGGCAGACAAGGAAATTAATATAATAGATTTGGTGATTGCATTATTTGTGATGACGTTTTGCTCGTGTAGAATCTGCATTTTGATTATAGATCGCTTCATGTAAGAGAACCACAAAGTACTAGACGCTGCTGGAATGCGACATTTTTAACTCTCTGATCTCCCACGTTTTGGATATTGCTTCCCCGTTGGGCTTCAACAGCTGATTGCATCTTAACATTTTCCTTAGCTATGATCTTGTAATTAATCTTAGGAAAATGTGTTCAGTCGGCTAATTGTGCTTTTTGTGTAAGGTCATTCTGATTAGCTATTGAATATTAGCATCATCGTGCACAAAACCAACAAGGGGCCATGGACTTGAAATTCAAGCTTTCAAAGAATTAGGTGTTTAATTGGAAGAATTTATAGAAAATAAAAGAAAATACAGAGAGGAGAGATCAAGTAACAGATTTATAAATAAATATATATGTAAATCAGTTATTAAAGAACAAAGGGAGATTGTTTTAGGGTACTAATGCATTGCATCTTTGCTTGAACGCTTGAGGTTGTCATTACATTACACCAACAACGTGACGGCTCCACAGTCCCAGACTTCTGTTCGATGCCAAACACTTTTCTGCACTTTTGTGCTGACTGTGATACAATCGTGGAAGGATCTTTCTAATCCTGCATTAAATCGTTGGAATTTCAGAGGTTCATCAGGAGACCAGATGCCTTTTTGTTGGGCAGGCTGACATGAGTTCCACTTTCACAGTTTATTATCTTTTTTCTTTACTTATTTTCTTATTGTTTATTCTTTGTTTCAGTTTCTTTCTCTGTATTGGATTGCTTTCCTATTGGGTACTTTGGGCTTGCAGCATTCATAGCGTGCTATTAGGGTTATAGCCATTCTAATATAATAATAATAATAATAATAATAATAATAATAATAATAATAATAAAATAATAATAATAATAATAATAATAATAATAATAATATTGATCTTGATCTTGATATTGATATTGATATTGATATTGATATTATTAATATTAATAATAATAATCGTTGATTGACAAGTCAAGAAGAAAGTATCACTCATTGATGTCGCAATACCATGGGACACCAGAGTTGAAGAGAAAGAGAGGGAAAAAATGGATAAGTATCAAGATCTGAAAATAGAAATAAGAAGAATATGGGATATGCCAGTGGAAATCGTACCCATAATCATAGGAGCACTGGGCACGATCCCAAGATCCCTGAAAAGGAATCTAGAAAAACTAGACGCTGAAGTAGCTCCAGGACTCATGCAGAAGAGTGTGATCCTCCTAGAAACAGCGCACATAGTAAGAAAAGTGATGGACTTCCTAAGGAGGCAGGATGCAACCCGGAACCCCACACTATAAATACCACCAGTTGAATTGGAGGACTGTGATGGAGCAAAAAAAAAAAAAGAAAAAATAATAAATTAATAATAATAATTCAACAAATAATATAGCATAAGCAATAGTAAGGTAAGGAATTTATTCTGAAAGGAGTCCAAAGAACAATGGTCTGTAGAGGCCAAGGTCATGAAGTCTTACTACCTAGCATAGCGTCGTGGCAAGAAATAAATTCTTAATAATTGCAAATTGACCAGTTTTGTTCATGAAACTTACCTGACAGATATATATATAGCTGTATTTTCCGAAGTCCGACAGAATTTAAAAATTCGCGGCACACACAGTGGGCGGCCAGGTGGTAGTACCCATTCCCGCCAGTGGGAGGCGTATATCAGGAACTATTCCAATTTTCTATTCATATTTTTTCTCTGTCGCCGGTCGGTAAACAACTGTTTACAGACCTCCGCCTAGGATTTTGAAAACTTCATTAGCCGCTTAAGTATCCTAATTGTTATTTCGATTATTAACTTGGATTTGTGGCTAGGCATACGCTAGCGTAAATTTTTTCATTGCATTTGATGTCTGAAGCTAGTTAGCCTAGTTTCAGACTTTGTTGTCTGCATGGTAAGGTGAGGCTACCGAAATTCGGTAGACACTCGCTTAGTATAGATGACGTTTACATGTTTTCTTTGCATAAGTTCAATGTAATTAGTGTAAGGTGTGACTGATTACGGAAGAAGGAGGATTCATGTACGCATTTTAGAGCGTGTTAGAACCAGGAGTTTTCCTCCACAGTAAACAGAAGTTAGAAATAATGAACCTTCTAACCTCCTGTAGATTTTATTTTGCTAACCCTGTGTATGGCTTACGGGCCTAGAAGAAGTGTCTGCTAGAGGATTACATCAAGTAATCTTAGACTAAAGTGCTCGCTCTCCATTCAGTGTTGTGAAGTGTAGTGTCCCTTGTGTTGGAGGGGGCGTCAGATCGGCCCCATAATGCCTCTAGGCCTGGACCTCTGTCGGACTCCCAGGACTCAGGGAGAGGGCATGTCGAAAAGCCGCAAGAGGGTTACGGGGGACTCCCACCGATCTGGCGTCCCTTCGGCAGAACCTGTTGACGCTTCCCAGGCTGCTAAAGATCGTGCACGTACGAATCTTGAAGGATTGCTTCTCGTCCTCCGAGGCGTCCTCCCCGCGCAAGGGTTGGAGCTCTCGGAAGGGACTCGCGCCCTCTAAGAAGCTTTAGAGAAGAGGACGCTTCACGTCCTCTCTCTCGTTAGGGGGGAACGTCAGATCGGCCCCATAACGCCTCTAGGCCTAGACCTCTGTCGGACTCCCAGGAACCAGGGAGAGGGCATGTCAAAAGCCGAAGGAGGGTTACGGGGTTTTTCATGCTGATCTGGCTTCCTTTCGGCAGGTCCTGTTGTCGCTTCCAGGCTGGCCGAAGATCGGAGGCACGTGCACGAATCTTGAAGGATTGCTTCTCGTCCTCCGAGGCGTCCTCCCCACACAGGGGTTGGAGCTCTCGGAAGGACCTCGCGCCCCCTAAAGAAGCTTTAGAGAAGAGGACGCTTCACGTCCTCTCTCTCGTCACGAGAGGATGAAAGAGTAAAGAAGACCACATTTTTTTTCCTTTTAGAAGAATGCACTGGCTCTTTTTCTAAGGACATTTAAGGAGGCTCATTCATCTTGCCAGAAGAGTGATTTGATCCTCCTGCGAGAACGCTCATGTATATATCATATATACATTATTAAGGAGGCTCATTCATCTTGCCAGAAGAGTGATTTGAGCCTCCTGCGAGTGACCGCTCATGTAATACATCATGTATACATTATTAAGGAGGACTCATTCATCTTGCCAGAAGAGTGATTTGAGCCTCCTGCGAGTGAATGAAACGCTCATATATCTGAACGCTCATGTATATATCATTTATACATTATTAAGGAGGTTCATTCATCTTGCCAGAAGAATGATTTGAGCCTCCTGCGAGTGAACGCTCATGAAGTTAGAGCTGTTTCAACCTCGCTAGCATTCCAAAAGAATATGGTAATCAAGGACATTCTTGATTCCACCTTTAGGAGGAGCAACTCAGTATTCGTCCCCTCTCCTCATTGTTGCGCTCCGTATACGTTAGGTAGCGTTCGCTTTACTTCGATAAAGCAAGCTGATAAGTTTGACGGCCGGCAAGCTGCTTTGCACAGTCAAACAACTTATGTCTCCTGGTCGACAAGCACCTTGGCGGAAGACGAAAGCCATAAGTCTCCTCCCTTTAGTGTTCACACACTTCAGGAGCAGCGTGCGGCTCTCCATGGAGACTCGCATGAGGACGTCCCTTAAAAATATTCAATGTCATACGCAAAACGCGGTTCGTCATAACATTGAGATGTTGGCAAGGTCGCTCGCCAGGACGCCTCTTGGCGGGCCTTGCATGCATCAAGGCGCTCAACGAGTTCCTCTCTGAAACGTCGTTAGAAGACTTGGTGTTTCTGCTCAGACACGCTCGTAGCTAAGCAGGACGTTTTTTGAGGACGCTCGGCAGGACCGTTTCCAGGACGCTTTTGAGGACGTTCGGCAAGGACGCTCAGCAGGACGCTTTTGAGGACGTTCGGCAGGACGCTCAGCAGGACGCTTTTGAGGACCGCTCAGCAGGACCTTTTTCTTTTGTGGACATTCGCCAGGACGCTTCGGTGGAAGCTCGGCAGGACGCTTTGCGAGAGAAAAGGCTTGTTGAAGGCGTCTTATTTGCTGTTGAAGACATTTCTTTACAGAAATTTTTAAAAGGATTCGGAGTTAGCGGAGAGACATACCCGAATTTTTTCTTCTATCCCTCTTTCCTCTCTTCATCGATTTCTTTGAGAATCGGGAAGATTATATACTCGAATTCCTGGGTGACTTTCGGTCATGTTAAAGGGTTTTCCCCTATTAGCAAAGTGCTAATAGTTTTGTCAAGTCAGGACGTTTTCCCCATTGTCATTTAAGTGGGGGACCCCTCATAAATGGGGTAGTTCTCATTGACATAGATTTTAACGTTTTATCGTTTAAGCGGATAAACTCATTAACAAATTTCGGAAGAGCTCTCATTCATTTTCAGAGGCTCATCCCGGGGTAGAGAAAAGACTTGTAGACTTTCCAGAAAGTCTTTTGTCCAATATCATAAGAACATTGAACGGTCTTTTTCGATCCCACGGTTCTCTCTTGATGATCTTTTAAAAGTCTCGTTCATTAGAAACGTGGACAGTCGTTTTCCTTTCTTTCTCTCTTCCTCGTCCAGGAAAGATGTAGTAGAGAATTCGATGTTCAAATTACTACAATACTTACGTAGTTTATCTGTGCGTCATTTTGCTAACGCATGGGTCGAGTCATATACGCATATCGTTATGACCTCTGCGGATAGAAGCCGAAAGAACTGTTGTTCTAAGTATTTATTTGACACTCCCTTCAACCTTCCAAGAGTTTTCGGAGGAAGAACAACTCTTCAGGTATTGTTACAACACCAACTCAGCTTCTGTATTTAGCGATTCTGTTTAGTTAAATAGGCCTGCTTGAGAGTTTCCTTTTGCCTCGGATATCATACCTATTCATTCGTTAAAGGGAGTAGCTGGGCAACTCAGGCAGTTAGTATTCTGTTCACCATTGAAGCTTTCCTTCAAGGAAGACTTCTCTCTCTTTGATAGAGATCGAAGGTGGTCGATCTCCAATCCTTATATTGTTTTCTTGAGGAAAGAATTTGGATGGATGGAGATCGTTGTTCAGAATCCTATAAATATACTACGTACATTAACCTCGCGACATGATTCTACTAAGCAGTTGAATGGTCCGAGGGGTAGGCGCATATCCTAGTTTTTCTACGGATTGCGACTTAGACGAGAAGTATTCTAATTGAACTGCAACTCGGGGTTGCCTGCAACCTCCAGGAGTTTGTTTCAATTTTATATTCTTATGGTTTTGTCACGACAACACCATTTCAACTTTTATATTTACCGAAATTCGTTTCGCCAAAATATAATTGCTCGAGCATATCTTTTATGCTCGGTGGTTCTAGCCGAACGCATTCCTTTGTGGGATATGGATTACCTGGCAACTCAGGATGACGAGTCAGCGGGAGCTCAGGCGCTGCTACTGCGTATTGAACTGCCTGTGCCAGGCTGATAGCCGCTCAGTATCAGCTGGGCCTCCGAGATGCACGGTTGTTTATGTCTCTCTCTCTCCCCTGCTTTGATTGACTACCGAACCTATCTCTGCCCAACAATCTTGGACTTAGGTCTCTGATTAAAGGGGATTCTCGCATTATGAAGGGACCATCTCCTACTGCTGTGACGATAGATTCCATCGCCTTCGATATTGTCAGAATTTTCAACAGAGATATCTTAGACTTATTCGTTTTACTGTTTAACGGTAACAGAAGTCTGTACAAGTCTCCCGCTGCATCGCACTGATAATGCGAATGATTTTGCAGACATCTGAGTTTGTCTGTGAAATATCTCATATTCGTAGGTGTACAATTGTTCATTGTTCATCCCGAATTAACAGATATGTCATAAAGACATCGCCTACTCTCCGACCTGACAGCTCTACTTCAAATGTTCAGCCCATGAGAAGCAGTTCTTCAGGCGGCTTTCCCCTGTGTTTTCATTACTGAAGAACGCCCCGCTTCATTGCAACTACGACTTCTCACCGGACAGCAATGAAATAGCGGTTAGCGTTTTCAGTCATTTGTAAGCACAGGTTCAGAATCTGAGAATCTTTCTCTCGATTCGTCTGTGAAGACGTAGGTTGCATTCAATATCTACCTTCGTCTTCAACGGTACATAGCGATAAGATCTTCAAGAGATGGCAGTCTCTTGGCCAAGGCAAAGCAGTGCTGCCTATTTTCAGTGTTCAATCGGAGGAGGCCGTTTCTGGAGTAAGTGAAGGGAAATGACTATTCCTCCAACTCGACCTCTGTGAATTTCCTTATGGTTCTATCTTTCCGTCTGAAGTATGAGTAAGCTAGAAGTGTAACTATTGTAGAATATGCAAATTGTTGTTGACGGCCTCTAGGCTCAGAGATTCGGTTCTGTCAAACAACAAAGCTTCACGATCTTTGAGGTCTGTGGAGATCTTGAAAGTCTCTGGATCAAAGGTTCAGGCATGGAACTTAGGACGTAGTCTGAGTTTTCTGATGCCAAAAGCATTTCGAACCTATCCTTTCTGCGAACTTATTACCACGTGACAGAAAGGCTAATATTCTAACCGCTCTAGCCACGGCAAGAGGGTTAGTGAGGTTTTAGCCATCATCAGAGGTTTTGGCTTTAAAGGACATAATGCGGTCTGTCCTCTAAGCCTTCCGTTCTTGATAAGACGAAAACCTGTCTAACCCTTGACCCGAAGGCTTGGAGACCAAGGGTATGGCACAATTTATTGGGCAAGGGCATTAGAGTCCTGTGCCCTGTAGGCTCTCTCAAGTTTTATCCTGATAGAACTATAGAAAGTCAAGGTCAACGGACAATCTGCGGTGCTCCGTAAAAGACCAGACTGGTTCATGTCCAAGAACACCCTGGCATTATAGCCAAGGAGTTCTTTTAAGAGGTCTCATTCATTATGTGGCATAAAGATTTGAGATTTTTTTCTTAGTATGAATGCTTCAAGAAGTGAGGGCGCGGCCTCGGAAGCATTCAACAGAAACATGACACTCAGTAACATCCTGAGTGGCCACGCTTTAGCGAAGCAACTCTGTGTTCGCTTCACACTCCCGACAATCTGCGGTGTTCCGTAAAAGACCAGACTGGTTCATGTCCAAGAACACCCTGGCATTATAGCCAAGGAGTTCTTTTAAGAGGTCTCATTCATTATGTTTGCATAAAGATTTGAGATTTTTTCTTAATATGAATGCTCAAGAGGTGAGGGCGCGGCCTCGGAAGCATTTCAACAGAGCATGACACTCAGTAACATCCTGAGTGCCACGCTTTAGCGAAGCAACTCTGTGTTCGCTTCACACTCCCGACGGGATGTGAAGACGACATTTGAGATCTGTAAGTCGCTAGGACCATACATTTCCGTAGATATATTATTGGGGGCAGGAGCAACACGAATCCTATCCTATAGAAAAGGGATAGGTGTGCTTTTAACTTTGAAGGGTGGTCGCTTGAGGCGCGTTCCTTTTTTCTTAGCCTAGAAGTTATGGAACTAACTTTGATAGGTTAGGTCAGGTGGTGGTTTTAGCTTCGGTACCCTCAGAAGTATGGTCATATGGTCTAGTCACATTGTGGTCACGTCCCCGTTGACAGATCATCTAGAGCGCACCAGCATTACAGGTCTCTACCTCGCTGGCAAACTCTAGTAACGCAGAAGCAGACTTTGGGTGACAGTAATCACGAAGTCGGCTATGCTAACAGGTGAGGAAACCAAGATGTATATCATCTACTTAATTTAGTTTCCCAAAAAATCCTATTCTGTCTCTCCCACCATCCGAAGGTGGGATTCAGCTATATATATATCTGTCAGGTAAGTTTCATGAACAAAATGTTATTGTTATAATACAATTAAGTTTGTTCATACTTACTGGCAGATATATATAATTAAAGTGCCCACCCACCTCCCCTCAGGAGACAGTGGCACTGATAAAATATGAATAGAAAATGGGAATAGTTCCTGATATACGCCTCCCACGGCGGGAATGGGTACTACCACGCCGCCCACTGCGTGTGCCGCGAATTTTTAAATTCTGTCGGACTTCGGAAAATACAGCTATATATATAGTCTGCAGGTAAGTATGAACAAACTTAATTGTATTATAACAATAACATTTTGAAGCGCCAAAGTTTTCCAGAGATTATTTTTAATAATCTGGCCCGGTTTTCCCTTTAGAATTCCAGCGAGTGAGGGGAGAGGGTCAAAACAAAACGATAACCACATATCTCGAAAGAGCAGACTAGGAAAATGATACTAGACTCAAAAAATCTGAGCCAACTCCAGGCAAATGGAGAATGTAAAACTGCTAACTGCTCTGTTATTACGGTAACCCGTCCGGATGACGGAGCTCAGAATTGATAAGTAAACTTAGTAATAATCAATGTCTTTCAAAAGTATGTTAGTTTTATAAACGCCCGAAACTTCATAACTTCTGGAACATGATTTCAACCTCATTAGAACTTGTGGCTTTAAATCGTCCTACTTAAGCGGTTAGAACATCAGAGGGGATATTATTCTTTATCTGTGGTTCAATGGAAGACGTTCAGTCACAGAGAGGTAAGTGATAGTTAAGAGACTGATGAAAGTAAAGGTAGGTTTACACTTACCACTTTCGTGTTGCGGGCTGTTACGGGGTGGGACCGCAAGAAACCGTTACAAAATTGACGCGGTTGGGAGAAAAAATGACCGTTTTTTGGCGGCGTGGGGCGGATCCGGGTAGTGGGTTACGGGCACCTCACGGCGTGTTCCTGCGGTGCCTAGTAGAGTGTTACGGAGTTGGCGCGGTGTTATGGTCGTTGTTGCTATGCCAGGCCACGCGCTCTTGCGGCTTTGTTACTCCGTGTAGCGGTGTGTTGCGGGTGGGTTGCGGTGTTGTTGCAGAGTAATAATAACATAATTCATAATAATGAGACAAATGAGAAGCAAATGATGGACATGTAAAGCATAGAAAGTAAGAAAATGAGCATGAAAAGCATAGAAAGTAAGAAAATGAACATGAAAAGCATAGAAAGTAAGTCAATCATGTTTTGTACATTTCTAAAATGTTTTAAAAATCGTTGTTTTGGTTACCAAATGATTATTTATTATTGTAAAGTCAGAGCAACCTACCTTATAGAAAATGAATGCCAACATCAGGATTGCACTATTTTTACACCTAGTTTTTATGAAAGTATGATAAATATATTGCGAAGTGCTAATAAGATGACCTCTTATCCACATATAAAAACGAAAGTGGTATATGAACATTTAATGAAAAACAGTGAATAAGTTCCAAATATTGAAAAATTGTATCCACTATTCAACTGGAAACTAATTTGGGAACATGTAAATAATAAGTATATAGAAAATAAAAGTAGAGAAATTTTGTTTAAGTATGTTCATGAAGTTTTAAGTACAAATGATAGGCTAGCCATGATGAAAATAAAAGATGTGAAGGAATGCGGTTGTGGATGCATAGAAACTAATATGCATATTGTATATTTTGTTCCTTTGGTTAAGGTAATGTTTTGTTGTCCTATATATTATTATTAAGTATTGTATATATATATATATATATATTATACTGTTTTTTTCATATCTATATTATATATATTAGTCCTTTTCAGGTAAGACATAAATAGAAAAAAAAAATCGTATGAAAACTAGGTACGCAGAATTTTTTTGACGTTTCTGAATCATTTCCGATCTCAGTATTATGTAATAAGCATCAGATCCGATCAGATGTGAAAACAGAATATATTATCCACTTTACTTTTACTATTCCTTGTCTTGTGTCTAGATCCTGTACCAATAACATTATTTTCGCAAAGCCTTCCTATCGGTAACAGTAAATCACGGTGATGCAAAAACAACAGAGAATTAAAAGATGCGGAATGTTGCTGCAGTCAAAGACCTCTTTTGCTACGGTCTTAAATCACTTCCGTTCTGGCAACCCTCCAGTCAAGGGTCGAGGCTGAGGGGAGACTGTTACCAGAAGATGCTATTATAGCGAAGACTGTTAAGACTGGTTTACACTTACGCACTTTCGTGGTGCGGGCTGCCACGGCGTGGGATCGCAAGAAACCGTTACAAACCGCACTATAAACTCAGAAATGAATATTGTTATATTAGAAAAATACTTAATTCTTTTTACATTAGCGTAGTATAAGAAAGTTATTAGACTCGATTCTTTCTAAAATTCACCATCGCTGAGAGTGCGCAGTGGATCCTAAATACTAGGTCATTGTAACTAGATTAAGGTCAGGCTGTGTGGCAACAGAAGCTTCAGCTTAGAAGGACCTGCCTTCCTCCTCGTAATAATCCTCGTGGAGTACTCAAAGTGCTCCATGAATTAATTATTCATTCTATCAACTGCTTGGGTTAATGGATGATTCGGCAGAGGAAACCGGTTGAGGGAGGCGAGAGTATGAACGGATGTTTATACCAAGTATGGAGAGTGCCTGTTGCTTAGACCTTAAGGACACCTCCTCTCTCTCTCTCTCTCTCTCTCTCTCTCTCTCTCTCTCTCTCTCTCAGGCGCACGCCAAGGTCGAAGACGATTGTTTGGAACTTGTCAAGATCTTAACCATACCTCGTTTATGGTACAGAATTAGAAATTACACACGCATATGCTTTTAAGTAAGTATGTACTACATACATACACACACATTATATATATATATATATATATATATATATATATATATATATATATATATATGATGTATATATATATAGTATAGTATAGTGTGCGCGCGTGTGCTTATATATCTGTTAAGGTAAAATGTCCACAATTTTTAAACTTAGATTATGAACTGAAAAGAAGACGCATTGAGAAATAGTTATGCATTTGTTGGCGGTTGGTAAAAATGTGTAGGAGAAAACTTTCCTGTAATCTAGTCATCGAAGCCGTAATAACTCAAATGCATTACCTGAAATCATAGACAAAAAAGAAATATACCCAGAAGTTAACACAAGAAGGTTTACTTGAACATAATTAAGGGATACAACTTGCATTTCATTTTTAAATTCTGTAAGTGTTCGTGAAACATCATAATTCCGAAAGAAATGGGAAGTGAAGTTTCCTAGATACTATGTTTTGCACGTAGTCAGAGACGGATAAACAGACAGACGGAAACAAAGAGAGACCAAAATGCAAACCAAATAGTATGCCCATACTATTTGGTGGGCGGGATTGGGTAGGGGGCGGGGCCTGGTTTGGGTCGACGTGATAGGCAAAATTGTCGCTTGGGAAGAATCCCCAAGATTGGAGTGGCGTGAGCTGTACAAATATGACTGGAAATTGCGTTGCTGGGGAAACTGTAACGACAATTCGGAGAAGCAATGAGCATTTTCAGTCTTAGGAAGGACAGTTTAAGGCAATAAAGCAATTTACTAACTTTGCAGGTAAGCCTCCGTAATTGGTAACGTTTTATTTCTGGTTTTATTAGTTGACAAGAATAAAGTAGCTTCGCATAGTTTTTATATATATATATATATACTATATATATAATATTATAATCTAGAAAATAAATATATATATATATATATATATAAATATATATATATATATATATATATATATATATATATCTATATATAAATATATTTTAATAATATAATATATACGTAAAAAAACTCATGTAGAGCAAAGGAAAGATATGATTACTTTTTGAGGAAATACAGAGAGCACCTCCAACTCAGGAAGACGAAAGTGAATTTATATCAGTGTTTTTCAGTACCACCTTTGAAATGAAGACACTCAAGTCGGTGATGATTGTACATAGCCAGGTGCTACAGGTGAACACAGTGATAGTGACGATCGCACTCCTCACCAAGTATTTAGTTGCGGCTTACTTTCTTCCATGGTATTTCACCCACTAATTTTCATGGTAAAGATCTTGCTAAATAGCCTGGTGGAAAAGAAACCAGAACGGCTCTCCGAAATACTGGGCGATGTCCTCCATGCAAGGAAAGATGGCATTTAGAGGATACGATGAGATTTTTGCGCCTTTTGTCCGACCCGACACTTTCTTTTTTTCAGTCATATTATGGATAGTCGTTTGTTTCAGTGAGATTTCGAGAATTAAGATTGTAAGAATAAAAGCGTTCACCTTGAAAGATTTAGATTTTATGTTACTTTTGCCATCTCATTTTACCACTGGTAAAGGATTAGGTAAAAGTTTCGTGTTTAATTCTTTCCGCAAATGACAACAACTATTTTGAAAGGTTCTTATTATCTAACGATTTTGTAGAAAAGAAGCATTCGGTGTCCAAGTAAAGTATTACAAATCAAGAGGCTCAAAGAATCTTAAGAAAAATTTGAATAAAATTGCATGACTGCAAGGTTTGATGCTCAGCTCTGATATAATACCATGCTTGCCTAAAAAAGGATGCGTAAATCAACATGGAAAAAATTATTATAAGGGAAATTTGAGCATTAAGGATCATCCATCATATTTTGATTATAGAACTTCTTGAGAGAGAGAGAGAGAGAGAGAGAGAGAGAGAGAGAGAGAGAGAGAGAGAGAGAGAGAGAGAGAGAGAGAGAGAAAAATAAACATTATGGTGGGAAGAAACCACCCAACACCAGGTTGATAGTAATTACTTTTGCCTCAAAGTAATAGTGATGAATGACTTTGTCTCGCATCCAGATCCCAGCAATCATAAATCTGTATAAAATTAATTACTTCACTTTGTTAGTGGTGTTTTTTCTCGTACAAGCTGTAATTGATGTCGGAGACAAAAATTAAAACTCTTATATACACACACATAAACTATATACATACACACACACACACATTAATGATAACAGTGCAAACCCATTCAATAATAGTTTTGACTGCGTGTTCTCGTTTATATATATATATATATATATATATAATATATAGTATATATATATATATATATAATATATATATATATATATATATATATATATATTATGCTTATATGTCACTAAATAGCGTGTGACAATATATTTAGCCAAGGCCACGGGAAAAATAAAAGAAGGAGAACCGAGCGCTTTAGTGTTATTTCAACACATTTTCGAGGTACAATGCTAAAACCACAGAGAACATCTAACAAAAAAAAACATAAAAACTGAAAAAATTGAAAAACAAGTATTCAAAATCCGGTTAAAACCAGTACAGCAGGTACAGAACAGTTCAACAGGTGATTAAAAAGAAACAACCCTACAAATCTCGTTAACAATAACTGGGTCCAGTTTGTACATACCCTGGCTTACATTCATTAAGTCACTGTGATATTTGATAAAAGCAGATTCAATAATATTCCTACGAGTTATATTATTACAATATAAAACAACTTTTGCCCCCTCCCAATGAATCGTGTGATTAAAATTATTAATGTGTAAAAACAAAGCATTCGACATTTGTCCTGTTCTCACACTATATCCAGTCCCCTCCCAGATTGTCCGAGATAAAAACGCTTGCAGTTCATGCAAGGAACCCCGTAAATGCAGCCCTGAGAAACTTTGGGAGAATTCCTTATTAAGTATGTTTTTCAGTGTATTTGAAAATCTAAAAACAACTAATATTAAAATTCTTGCAAAAACTTGGAACCCTCCGTAAGAGGTCATTTTATGGTAAAACGAGCACATTATCATTATTAAAAGCCATTCTCGGAGTTACAGAATAAAAAGTTTTTTGTGCTTTTTGTAAAGCACATTCGATAAAATATTTAGGGTATTTTAATTTTTCCGATATATTGAAAATATTTTCACTCTTCCTGAAGAAATTCCGGGTTGCAGATACGTAAGGCTCTTAAAAACATGGAAGAAGAAGTAGCCTTCTTAACTTGATTGCTATGGTTAGAATGATAGTGAATATATGAATTTACGTTTGTAGGTTTTCTATACACTGAGTATTTGAAGCCATTTAGAGTACTATGAACATTTACATCCAAAAATGAAAGACAACCATCACGTTCTTCTTCACAAGTAAAATTAATGGAAGGTACCAAATTGTTCAGTTTAAAGAGAAATGCATTTACATTTTCGGTTAGAGGCCATATGCAAAAAAATATCATCTATATATCTAAACCACAGAACACCATAAGGCAAAATATTAGGTAAAAATCTTGTTTAAAAAAACTCCATATATAAATTACTTAAAACAGGCGAAAGAGGATTTCCCATTGCCATACCAAACTTTTGTGTATAGAATTTATCAAAACTAAAAACAGAATCACAAATGCAGAGTTTAACCAGTTCTAAATATTATGAGTAGACAAGGGTAAATCATAATTATCTAAAAATTCAGCTAAATATTCAAGCAAGTCATATATAGGTACTTTTGTAAACCGAGATACAACATCAAAACTAATAATTTTAAACTTAAAATTAATAGTTGTGCTATTTAGTTTGTCTATCAGATCTACATTATGTTTGATATTAGAATTCGAAATGCTTCCTACTAAAGGTGAAAGAATCTTAACAAGCCATTTTGAAAGCTTGTAAGTACATGGCCCAACAGAACTGATAATTGGTCTAATGGGGTTACCAGGTTTGTGTTTTAACAAGACCATACAAGTAAGGTAAAGTTGGAGATATTGTTACAAATTGTTGAATCAAATCTTTATTATTTTTTTAAGATACTTTAGACCTTCTTATTAAAATGAGAAAGCACACGTTCAGATGGATTTGATGTCAGTAGATCATAGATATTAACATCACTCAGCAGTAAGTACAGTTTATCTTTGTAATCTTGCTTATTAAGTTTAACCATTGCGTTAGACTTATCAGTTTTCGTAAAATGAAGTTCGTCATTGTTTTTCAGCTTTTTGTACACTTTTAAGAATCTTAATGGTACATTTGAATAGGAAGGGAATGAATTTACACCATAGATAAAACCTTTAACAAGATTAAGATTGTCATCAGATATATTACCAAATTTTTCTAAATTACAAAAGGCTTCAGATATACTAACATAGTCATGTGTAGTGGGTGTTACAGAGAAACTCAGACCATACCCAAAAGCAGGTAAGGTTGACTCATCAAGGTTATAATCAGATAAATTAATTACAAAATGCGAATTAGCATCACGTGTCCATTTACTACTATCAATTAACAGATATAATTTATGGTTGAGGTTATTTTCCAGCTTTCTCCTTCTATACCGTAGTCTTCTGTAGCAATGGTCGAAAATAACTTGCTTCCAGTCATCTGGTATGGCATTGGATAGGTTTCATTTCTTCCTCCTCGAATTTCTGTAGGCCTCTCTGACTTCGATTCTCTTAATCTCGATGTTCTTCAACAAAATAATACGATGGAACGACTCAAAAGGTAGGTCACCGAACTGAAGGAGTCTCCTAGGCAGCATAGATCGTGGAAGGACTTGTTTTTCTAACCACCTGCAGAGGAAATGAAGGCGAAGTTTTTGTTGTTGAGAGGCGATCAAGGCAGAGCGAAAACCATACACCAGTGGCATCAGAACACATAAGCATTATGGAGACCACTCGCAGTTTCTTCGACTTTCGAAGTCTTGTTTCTTGTTCTGATACCGCTAGTGTATGGTTTTCGCTCTGCCTTGAGTATCTTGATATGTTATTCTCGACAATTGTTATACAACAATGGAAGGGGACCGTATGCGATTTCGGAAGAGGCCGGGGTGACTTTACACGTTCCTCTGAAACCTTTGTTCCCTTCTTAAGTGAAGCAATAAGTTAATCACCTTTTAATTTGCCGGGCGGGGCGCACTCAGGAAGAATTAAGGGATGTGCCACAAAAAAAAAAATTATATATATATGTATGTGTAATATGTATGGTGTACTAAAAAAAAAATAATTA
>NC_087203.1:17187878-17232878 GCF_015104395.2 Macrobrachium nipponense
TCAATAATATTTATGTAAGTAATATACTTTGGAAGTTTTCTTTTCGTTATTTTCCTCTGACAAAATTTTATTGTATTCCTCAATGGTTTGACGAGTTGTGATAGATCTATTATTGTCATCTCCTCCTTTGTAAAAGTTACTTAGGTTTTGTAAAATGCTTCTTCCATCATCATTGCCCACGAAAAAAAGGAAAATAATAAAATATGAAAATTAATAATTATCTTAAATGCCCGAGTTATTCACGCTATAAAAACATTTTTATTAACAACATAATAAAATATAAAAGAAAACAACAACCCTTTTTATCGTTATTACCTTCAATAATAAAGAAAAAAATGGTCCTTTATTCTCTTCTTATTATTCTAAATGAACGCAACGTTGTATTTATTAATTTCAGGATAAAAGTGATCAATTTTACAAAGAATATTTGGGAATCCAAGTTTATGAAATCGATCATCTTTGGGGATAAAGACGCTAACGATATTGCCGGGTTCATAAATCTTCCCTTTTTGCTGTTTTTCTTTGACCTTTTGGTCTACCGTTGAAATGCTGTCGATAGCGGTTCGCCGAATTTCTCTAATTTTTTTACATTTAATTGAAACATTAAATTCATCATTCTCATTCTCATCCTCTTCATTAAAACTACCACGAATTTCTAAAATTTTGACATTATTCATTTCCAAGTCTTCTTCTTTATTATTATTATTAATTCTACTATTATCAGTTATGAGAAAAGGAAAACAATTATTATCGTTACCATTTAATATAATAGTAGGATTAATAGGAGGATACTGACCAAATACGGCCAGGTATGGACAACATTTTATAGTTCTATTATAAGGTAAATTTTTCTGAAGTTGAACATCTTAGCATTTGTTGGATATCCCCATTAACTCTTTTGACCGATCCTTGTGATTGTGGATGTCGAGGACTACTATGGATAATTTTCAAGTCTGACCATAAATCCTTTAATTCCTTGTCGCAGCATTGAAATTCATGACCACTATCACACTGTAAAATCATGGTATATCCAAAAAGTGTAAAAATATCAATTAAAATTTTTAGAACAGTTTTTGTCTCTTTATTAAACATTGGCTTTAATACGCAAAATTTAGTAGTATGATCTTGATAATTTAAAATATAGCGAGCATCGCAAGTTTTGAAAGAAGACATGTCGATTAAATCTACCTGGCCCCTTTCTCCGAAACCTTCTGATATAATTGGTTGATGATGAGATGAATAAGATGATGAAGAAGCCCCCCCTCCCCTAGCCTTTTTTTTAATACAAGTTAGACATAGAGATAAATAAGTCTGGATTTGAAAATGAGTTATATTAGCAAATCCCATAGTGGACTTCAATTGGTAATAGGTTCTTTTTTTTTTTTTTTTTTTTTTTTTTTTTTTTTTTTGCCGTGACCATAATTTATATGAGCTTCGTGAATGACTTTAAACAAATCTTCATACACAGCTACGATGAGAAAATTATCATTAACATTGTTCGGTTTTTTAGCCAACCGTTTGACCCTCTTTCATCGTTTACAGTGCAATAATACTTATGTGGGTAATATACTTTGGAAGTTTTCTTTTCATTATTTTCCCCTGACAAAATTTTAATGTATTCCTCAATGGTTTGACGAGTTGTGATAGATATATTATTGTCATCTCCTTTGTAAAAGTTATTTAGTTTTTTGTAAAATTCTTCTTCCATCTTCATTGCCTGCAAAAAAAAAAGGAAAATAATAAAATATGAAAATTAATAGTTATCTTAAATGCCCGAGTTATTCACGCTATAAAAATATTTTTACTAAAAATAAAATAAAATCTAAAAGAAAACAACAATAACCCTTTTTATCGTTATTACCTTCAATAATAAAGAAAAAATGGTCCTTTATTCACTACTTATTATTCTAAGCAACGTACGCAACGTTGTTTTCAATCCGACGCAGCTGCCATTGATGATGGGATGGTAAATAGCGGCAGTGTTGGTGGTGGTATCTCTGTTATTTATAAAAATGTAAATATTATTGGCGTGGAAAATAAAGTTGATGAATTTAACACTTTTTATCATTTTACAGATGACAAAATAGAAGATATAGGTTATTATTTTAAAAATTGTAATTTTGAATGTTTAATTTGTCTAGATAATGATAATAAGTGAGCGCCGAAGCGGAAAAAACTTTTTTTTTTTTTTTTTTTTTTTTTTTTTTTTTAAATCACAGCACGCTTAGTTTTCAAGATTAAGAGTTCATTTTATGGCTCCCTGTTTGTCATTGCCTGAAGTTTAGTATGCAACCGTCAGAAATGAAAAAAATACCATTATCATATATAAATATTGGAATATATGACAGCGCTGTGAGCAAAACGGTTAAAGCTAATGAGTTAATTTTTTTCGTTGTATTGTACACTAAATTGCAATGATTTTATATAAAAAAATTTAAAACGGTCGAAGCAACACAGAGAAAATATTATCACAATATGATGCATGAATTCGTAACGCGCGGACGTAAAAACAAGTCGTTTTAAAAAATTCACCATAAATCGAAATATTGTGTTAGAAGCTTCCCATTTGTTGCAAATGAAGGTAATTGATTGAATATTACTAGACTGTAAGTGTTGTATCTTACAATTGCAGTTTTCGATCATTTCTGTCTAGTTAGTTGACCAAAGGTCGATTTTTTTTCTATTTGTTGTGATTTATATGATTATACTTCAAAACTGATAAAAGCTACCACCATGAGTTATTTTTGTTGTTGTATTCTACATGAAATTGCGCACATTTTCATATGTAAAACTGTATGTAACGGCTAATATAAAACGATGCAAACCTTACGACAATCTGACGAAAGAATTTCTGCTTTTTTCGGCAGATTTACCGCACGGACGTAAGGAAAATTTTTTTGTCAAACATTCACCACAAATCGAAATATTGTGCTAAAGACTTCAATTTGTTGCACAATGAAGGTAAATGATTGAATATTACTAGAATGTAAGAGAGTTAGCTTACAATTGCGTTTTTCGACCATTTCGATAGAGTCAAAGCTGACCAGAGGTTGAAATTTTGGCACTAATCATTATTTTATGAAAATATTTCAAAACTGATAAAAGCTACAACCATGGGTAGTTTTTTTTGTTGTATGCTACATGAAAATGAACACATTTTCATATATAACACTCTTATGTAACGGCTAATATAAAACGGTGCAAAAATTACGACAAAGTGACGAAATAATTTCTGAGATGTGTTGCTGATGTTTTTTAGTGCGAGAAGAAAGAAATTCGTGCATGCGCGCCTGGGTAACGCTTGTAAACAAAACAACAGTTTGATCCGTGAACTCCCAGCATCCCTCAAGGCACGTGAGTAAAAAGTTTTCGCCAAGTAGGTCCATATCTATTTTTCCGCAAATATTTAAAAAACATTTTTGAGTCGACGTATTTTACGTCAATTAAACACACGACAGACAATTTTCGTTGACGTAAAATCGTCCAATAGGCGTTTAAGGGTTAGTTGATTGTTGTTTTCCATGGTGATTGGTGGTGGTAGGTTGTTTCTAATAATTAAAAAAAACCATTTTTTTAAATAAAAAAACAAATAAAATGCCTTTTAAAAATGAAAACGTTTTTAGAAATAAATAAATGACTAGAGAAGAGTTTTATGCAACAATTGCTAAGAAAAAAGGAAAAAAAAAAAATCTTTTACCAAAGAAAAATTGCAACGATATATAGATACTTTAATAATAAACAATGATGAAAATAAAAAAGATCAAGAATATTATTACGTGAAAAGAAAATACTCCATCAAAAAACTGATGGATCGATGGGTTTTAATAAATAAAAAACAACAAGAAAGTGGTGGTGATGATGATATCGCTTGTTACGCTCATGTAGACGTAATATACGACATCATTCGTATCGCGCATAAAGACTGTTTTCACGGAGGAGAACGGAAAACGCTAACAGAAGCGAAACGACGAGCGATCAATATTAAACATAATCACGTAAAAACGTTTATAGCGTCATGTCCAGTTTGTCAAAAGGTAAAACTAGAAGCTGCTGCCGCTAAGGGTAGGGATAATAATAATAATATGAAAAGGATTCAAACTTTAGAATTTGGTCTTAGAGGACAAGTTGATCTTATCAACGTAAAAAAATTACGCGCGACAATGTCGAAGATTATCGATACATTTTAAATTATCAGGATAATTGTTCAAAATTTTGTCTTTTAAGAGGTTTAATGAATAAAAAGCCAGATTCAGTCATTGAAGCTTTGAAAGACATTTTTCCTACGATAGGTGCGCCCAAGATAATACAAACAGATAATGGCGGAGAGTTTGTCAATAAAGATGTTAAAACTTATTTAAACACTTTTTGGCCAGGTATACAACACATTAGAGGCGCGCCTTATCATCCTCAAAGTCAAGGCTCGGTTGAACGAGCGAATGGTCATGTGAAAAATATGTTGAAAAAATATTTACTAGAAAATGAACAAAGTACTATTAAATCCATTTTACCAATTTTACAATATCAAAAAAATATATGCGTAAATAGAACTATAAAAATGAGTCCATTTAAAGCTACATTTGGTAAAGATGCGACGATTAATTGTCGTATAAATAAATAAATAAAACGTAACTAATGGTAAGTTTATATAAATTTTTTAAAAAGATATTTCTATATATATTTTGTTAGCAATTGCACATTTAAAAAAAATGATAATGTCGCCTTCCTTGAGGATGATTAATGATGATAAAATTTTATATAAAAACATTTCACAATTAATACCAAAAATGATAGTGACGATGATAATTTTACTTTGTTAGATTATCCATCGTTCATCAATGAATCTAAATATTACGCTATGATTGGTCAATACATATAAAAAGAAAATGTTCAAAAGTATTAAAGAAAAATTAAATAGATTATAGAAAACGCTGCGAATGAGTTTAGTAACTATATGTAAAAATAATTCTTCGGCGCAAACTCTTTTTAAATTTAACGATGAAATTAGTAAAATAATATTTCGATGCGTAGAAATAAAGTGTCGATTATTTACTTATTACGATCCTAACGATACTAATAATAAAAAGATGAATGATATTTTGAGCGGTAGCTGTGGTAGTAGTAGAAGTAATAATAACAGCAAAAATAGTAAAGAAGCGTTTAGTTGCAATATAAGATGCTTATCAAATATTAATTAGATTTAAATGGGAATTACAACACGTTATGAAAGAATTAATAACAAAATGTTTTGAGCAAATGAAAATGAGTTTGACCGTTTCCATTTCGAATGAGATTCCTAAAATTCACGATCACGCCATGTACGTTCCAATGCATAATCAATGTGTGTTGGTCCGTGCGGACACAGCTGCGAGAGAGAGAGGCGAATTGTGCAAGAGCTCTTGAATTTATGATAAATTTACTGATTTCGACCTTGGCAAGTAATTTTTAGCGATTTCACTATTTTTCTTGTACCTCATGTATTTATATCAGTAACAGTGTTTTGAAAATATCTATATAATTCTGTTCTATATGCAATTATTTTCCTTACAAATTTGAATTAGAATGATCGTTAGTATATATCTAGCTGGCGATCAAATTTTGATTGTTGTCGGGGCAAGTTGAATCATTCGCGATTGGGCAAGTTGAATCATGATTCAACTTGCCCCATTAGTAAATTTATTACATTACTTTTAATTAAAATATTCTTATGCATTCAACTCGTTTTATTAAATTCAGAAATGGTTCGGAACTACAAGAGGAAGACTGAACGTGGTTCAGCAACAACCCAATTAATGCAGGAGGCCGCTGATTTTGTTCGAAATAAGAATAAATCAGTGAGAGAGTCAGCACAACTGTTTGGTGTCCACTACTCAACCTTACAACGATTTATTCACAAAACCTCTGGTAACACTACTAAAAACAATGCACATGTAGGATATGCCAAACCAAGTCAAGTATTTACATATGAACAGGAAGAAGAATTCCTATCCTATCTGAAAACAGCAGCAGCAATTTATTTTGGTCTTTCTCCGAGAGAAGTCAAGGAACTGGCTTATAAGTGCGCCAATGAAGCAAAGATAAAAATGCCTGATAATTGGTGCTATGATAAATATGCTGGAAAAGACTGGTTTTCAGGTTTCATGAGGCGACATGGACATGTACTATCAATTAGACAACCTGAAGCGACAAGTTTGGCCAGAGCTACAAGTTTCAACAAACATAATGTAGAGTTATTTTTCTCCAAGCTGTCTTCTCTCATGGATAAATATAAATTTGAACCTCAAGACATATGGAATGTTGTTGAAAGTGGAGTAACAACTTTCAGAAACCTCGTGCAGTGGCTTTGTATTTACTTATCATTGAAATAATATCTCAAAAATTATAATTTGCTTATGATTCAACTTGCCCCTCATACTGATGCAACTTGCCCCGCAGATGGGGTAAGTTGCATAAAAAAGATTTTTAATTATATATCAAAATTAAATATATAAGAAATTATTTTTATTAATATCTACGCATGTGAACTCGATGTCTTTTATATTTATATATGACAACTGAATTTCAATTAAATGAATGTTACACAATTCTGTAGAAGGAAATGTAAAATTTGATGCAACTAGCCCCGCTCTCCCTAATATAATCTTTTTTGCCTCTGTCAACCATTTCGTTAGAGGTAACCGTGGTACATATTATCAGATCTCTCTTATCGTGCCATTTAACACAGAGTACCTCATTCGAGACAAAACTTTGCTGTTCAACTTTCTTCAGTTTTCCTTGAAATTTTGGCATCGAAACGCGATTGGATCTCTGTGCCCAACTTCCGGTGCCATTTTCTTTGAGGTATTTGCAGTGCCGGGCTTGTAACCAATTGTCAGTAAATAATGTATGTCCTTGATTCAAGCAATCAGACATCATTGTTTTAACAACACCACCGGAAACACCGAGGGTACGGTCACATTAAATATCAGTTCCCTTGCCTCTATAAACAGTGAGGCCCAAGATGTACCCTGTTTCACAGCAACAAATAATAAACAATTTGATTCTGAAGCGATGTCTCTTCGTTCTAATGTACTGCTTGAAACGTAAACGTCCCTTATACAGAAGTAAAGATTCATCAATAACCAAGTTTCTAAATGGCTTGAAAAATAGCTTGAACTTTCTTGTCAAATCACTTAGAATAGGCCGTATCAAGGAAAGCTTATCTTCTTTGTCCCGATTGTCGTTGTTAGCAAAATGAAGGGTTCGGTCCGTAGTAAAGGATTAGTGCTCCAGTATTCGTTGATATCACCTTTGTATGAAGGCGGCATGAGTCAAGACAAAGCAAAAAAGTTGTATAACCAACGCCATCTTGAATTCAAGATGGCATTGGTATAACTCACTCACAAATGTATCTCTCCACTTCTTTCTTATTGATGTTCGGCCTAGTGCAACATCCCTCATCTTTTGTGAATGGTATCGGTATGTTTCTTCACTTAACATTTCCATTAACGAGGCAACAAAAAATGCTAAGAAATAGTCCACTGCTGGACTGTCCTTTAATACAGGGCACTCGGGTTGAATTCCTGAAGTACTGGATTCAAAATAAAAAATATGAGGGTGGTATTCTTCACTAGTAACCCACTGCCAGTTCACTTCATTTTCGACGTACGACTGGTCATCTCCGTCAAATATCACAGCTTCCTCAGGCACTGACTCATTCAGATTAGTGTTATCGTTGCCACCATCAATATCATCATCATCATTATCGTCTTCGTCGTCATGATCACTGTCGCATAATTCCTTTTCATGAGAACCACCCACTTCCAATTCGTCTTCAGATGAAGGATCACATGGGTCATCATCATATTCATCTAAGAGTTCGTGAATTAGATCTCGGTCGTCTGCCTTCAATGATTGGGAGCGGTCAAATGAGTAATCCCGTGACCCAGTTCTGTTTGTTGCCGTCTTAGTACGATTCTGACATGGATTATCTTAGACATGTATATTGTATGCATGTTAACACCATTATTCACTTTATAGCTATTATATAACACAGACACACACTCACACACACAGACACATACACACAAATATATTTTATATATATATATATATATATATATATATTATTATACATATAATATATATATATATATAAATTTGATATAATGAGTATATCATATATATATATATATATATATATATATATATATAATATTATATTATATATATATTAAAATAGAAGAATAAAGATTATGCTAATGAATAATGAATAACTAGGTTTTGCATATTCATGTTATATATCTGCTTGAAGGTAAAGTCCGCTCACCTACTCTAATTTATAGTGATATGAGACACACACACGCACACTCACACATTCATAATATATATTATATATCGTATAATATATATATATATTATATATATATAATATATTGTTATGTATATATAGTATTTAGTATATATAGTATCATATATATATATAATGTTACCATAGATATATATATAGTATATATAAATATATATAGAATATAGTATATAAATAAATAATATATACATATATGTATAAGTTATATATACATGCACACACACACACACACACACACACACACACACATATATATATATATATATATATATATATATTATATATATATATATATATATATATATATATATATATATATATATATATATATATATATATATATATATATATATATATATATATATATATATATATATATATATATATATATATATATATATATATAATATATATATATATATATATACAAGTATATATAATATTATATATATATATTATATATATTAATATACATATATATTATATATTATATTATATATATATAAAGTATTATATATATATATATATATATATATTATATATATATATATATATATATATATAATATAATAAAATATTATATATATATTTAAGCAATAGATTTTCATGAGAGAGAGAGAGAGAGAGAGAGAGAGAGAGAGAGAGAGAGAGAGGAGAGAGGAGGAAGATTTAGAGAGAGAGATTAGAATGGAATTTGCTGGATTTTCCGGCATAGATATAAGTAAATAGTTTTTAAATTCTTTTGAGTTGACAATCATCGAAGACTTTAGCGGAGTAACGCAAGAAAAGGGTGACATGCGAGAATGTTGTAAACAGAATAAACGTTTTTCACGACTAAGTAGAAAGTATGACATACAAATTATGCATGGTTTAGCTTCCATCATTATATAATTCAAGATAGAAAATATATCAAGATTGGTTGAATATCTAGTGGTATCCATTAACGATATCTAAAAAAGCAAGTCGTAAATTTTACCAAGAGTTTTATATTGCTAAATTTTCATCATTGGCCAAATATACGAATATCGACTAACCCATATAAGATACGACACTTCTATCATGGCTGCATATGAACCGAAATTGAGCTAAAGAAACGAAAACCCCAAATATACTACTAGTTTGAGCTACCAGCGACAGCTTGGTACCTCCACTCGGTCACAACATTTTATGTAAGTGTTGCAAAAGGGCCTTCTGACAAAATTTCGATAGGTCTGCAGGTAAAAGGAGTGAGATCACTTTATTAGGACGGTTTTAATGTTATGAACAAGTATCTGATATTTTATAATCTCTAGTCATGCGATTTATTATACCTTAAACTCCGGCATCTGTACGAAATAAAGGCCTTTACTTGTGTTAAATTCTCACTAATGGGGACTGCTATATTTGGTTGCAGTAGTGGATTGTTTATGGGCATTTTTATTCATTTTTAATATCCATGAATCAGGGATCCATCATATTTCATGATATACGTCAGTTTTTAGTCATTTGTAACTAAAACTCACATTCCTATGCAAAAGAATTTATAGGCAAAGATTCTAAAGGATTTTTGTGCTAAGCCTTCTGTCACTTAAGAGGTGTAAGAGTATTTTGCTCATGAATGGCACTGATTACAAGTTTGACATTTGCACAACGTTTAAGTATTGGAAACATTCTAGTTGTCGTATTCAGACATATCATCATTTTTAACTAGGATGGAAGGCTGTTATAGCCAAGGATTTCTTTTTATAATAATTCCTTTCAGTGCTTTATATTCTATTGCACTTTGCATCAAGACCAACATACAATACAGATTAAATGAGTTAACCACTTTAGGGTTGTCATGATAGACTCCGAATTTTTTAAATTCAAATTCGAGCCACACGCTTAACCATAATACAGACTTTCATAGTCTATTACTTTATACAGAAACATTAATGTTGATATGAAGCATTGAACCATTTACCTTTTATATAACTGCATACTTAATGAAATTTGCTGCTCTGGTGTTTATACAATATTATTGTGATACTCGGGTAACTCCAAGTTGCTCTGATAGATTTCCGGACGTCTCTAACATTTTCTTGGTATTTTTGTTTTCATTATATCGCATATCTCTATTTATTTGGAAATTGTGGTTTAGCCTCGATCTCTGACGCCTTGTTCAACATTTTGGTGTTCATTTAGAAAATTAGAAAACTCTGAATGTCCTACAAACATAAAGGCTATAGTACATGGGAAAAGTGTAGTCTCTCTCTCTCTCTCTCTCGTTAGTAGTATTAACTTAGCTGTATCTTTCCGGCCCTGCTGTCATGTCTTCGTTAGAAACCAGATGGACGCAACGAATTACACAATTCATAAATATACTATGAGAGAGAGAGAGAGAGAGAGAGAGAGACGCAAGTAACACCTCGTGTTGATTGCATATAACTCATTTGCTGAGCAACAGACAATAGAAACACTTGGTTGCAATGGCAGAAAAAAGGCTGGCCTTCATTAAGGAAGTAATAACTTCAATGAAGATGTACAAGTAATGCAGTGTCTATTCCAGATCTTGGCTTTTAGATGTTAAGACTTCTGTCAATGTGTCACATAGTGCAATTATAGTTTTGTATGGTTTCTGGATCAAAATTATTTTCTTCACACAGAGCCAGTACAAGAAATGGTTGTGTAATTTCTTGTCCAGTAATAATGGAGTGGGTAAGCATGTTCCAAAAACTGGGGTAGCACGTCTTGCACATTTTCCGGCTTACACTATAATTTGCTTTGATTTGCATGAAATGTCTAACAGGCAGTTGTAGTAATATGTTTAAAGAAAAATAGAAATGTCATAGAAAGATACAACCCTATTCCAAATCTAAGGTGTGTTCAAATCGCTTTTCATTAATGGGTAACTAACCAGGAAAAATTATTTTCCAACAAACTGTCACAGCTGAAAACTGAAATTACGACAGAATAGTACAGATGTGATTGATAAAAATTGTATGGAATTTAGATAGAAGTAACCTAGTCGACAGACTACTTTGAAATCTGCAGAATATTACTCGCAAAAAGTGCATTTTTTTTTCTTAGTATTATTCCTCGATTAAGGAGGATTTAATCCCCAGTAAAAAAAAAGTGCCACACAAAAAATAATAGTTAAAACATGCAGAGAGTAATTTCATTTTCATTTCAACCTAAACATGCTAAACAGAATCTTACATAAGTATGAATTGCATTCAACACTTGATCATCCTGTGGTATACGCCATTACACCTTTAAATGGTGATTTCAATATGCCCATGCCCATATATAATTTATATATTACTATATATATATAATATTACTATATATATATATATATATATATATATATAGATACATACATGTGTATATCTGAAGACGTTGCCGCTTTTAATTGTCCATTTATCTTCATTGTAACAGCCGTTCATAATCTTATACTTCACTATTACCCTAAAAAATTTAATATGGAAGTTAATCTCCTATGAAATAATAACTTTACATGGATATATATATATATATATATATATATATATATATATATATATATATATATATATATATATAACGTATTAGGCTACAAGTGTCCTTTAATATCTAATTCGCTGTACTTCGGAATTAATATTTTTTAATATATGTTAATCGAAGGGGAATTTTTTAGTTGATAATAATTTCGTCCTCCCGTGGATTCGAACCAGCGGACAAACAGAGGAGAAATCAGGACTGTAGTGACATTATCGACTCGGCCAACAAGTGAGGTCATAAGCTGATACCAATTCCAAGATTACAAATCTCTATCTAACTCCGGTATTTGTAATTAGAATCGATATCCAACCCCCCTCTGCTATGTTAACCAAGTCGAACGTTTGCCGCACGTAGCCATATTATGAATTCTTATTACATCAGCGTGATTCATATACATGCATCAAGCTACAAATGTCCTTTAATATCCAATTCTCTCTACCTCGGAATTAATATATTTCGGTTAACGTATATGAAAATACATTGATTCAGAGGTAGAGCGTATTGGATATTAAAGGACAATTGTAGCTTAATGCCTGTATATGAATCACTGTGATGTGATAAGAATTCACATATATATATATATATATATATATATATATAAATATATATATATATATATATATATATATATATATTAATATTATATATACATTATATAATATTATATACTATATATTATATATATCATATTTTAAACCTGGGAAGTGGACTTACCACAAGGGATGATGCAGTCTGACTAGAATTACTTGGTTAGTAGAACATAGAAGAAAAAAAATTGAGCCGAGGGCTTTCTAGAAAGGGGAATTTAAGGCAAACTCTTAGGATAAGTGAATCACATATATTTACAAAAAGACAAATCAAAAGATGGGAATAATAAGGACAGGTAAATGGGATCCTGTCGGAGCGCTAAGTTTTAAGGGGGCCGGCCGGCTAATGCCGTTTTTTAACGACAGGACTTTTGACATTCATACCACTTAATAAGGTGACTTGGGACATCTCCAAACCGCATATGATTTTCGCCTCTGACCTTCGGTTTTGTGACGCCAGGGCAATTTATCCCGAAAATAACCATCTTTCAAATTCTATCTCCTCCCTTGATATTTAATATTAAGATCTGGGATTACTACCATATATAGACCTGATGTCGACCTCCAATCAAATGGAGAGTTTTTTTTCTAAGTCATTTTTTTGCTAAATATGGATTTTTCAATATCGTAAAAAAATAAACCCTATAAATCACGAGAAAAAAATTTATAAAAAAAAGACGAAACAAAAATTTGAAAAAAGGGCTCTATTTGATTGTTCTATAATGTCTTTCTGAGTCATATACCAAATTCCAATGTTATAGCTTAAGTGAGGAGATAGATTTTGAATGTCAATAAGTATAGTTTTGAGATACGGGCGTTCAAAGTTTTCCTTCGTATTTCTAAAAAGACAATATTAATAAATAATGATTATTATGAATGTATATTTCTTTTTTGTGTATTAATAAACCAAAACTATTTTATTTATCATAATTTAATCATAAATGATGATCCCTTTGCTCATATATCGCAGCCTGGGGCACTGCTTGAGGCAAGATGGGACACTCCTTCCTACGTAACCCCCTCTCTCCTCTTCACTAACTCGGCTTATTACAGCGAATTTTCTTCTGTATGTTAGCGAGATGTTTTCCTTGTATTTTCCTCTTTGGCATGATGACATTCTTGCCGAAACAAAGATAAACAAACGCAAATGCAAGAGAATGTCAGAGGTGAAACTCGAAGGTGTACTCTCTTTTTATAAAGACAATTTAATAAATCATGATTATTATGAATTTCATATTCCATTTTGGGTATTAAAAAACCAAAACTATGTTATTTATCATAAATGAAGAACTCTTTGCTCAAAGATCGTAGCCTTGGGCACAGTGTGACGTGTGCTGTCAGGCAAGAAGTGGGCGTTACTAGGCAACCCTCCCCCGTCTCTTCACTAACTACGCATATATTATGATATTCTGTAATAATACTTGAGCGATTTTTCTTCGTCTGTATGTTAGCGAGATGTTTTCCTTGTCTTTTCCTCATTGGCATGATGAACTTCTTGCCGAAACATACATAAACATACGTAAAAGCAAGCGAATGTTACGAGGTGAAACTCGAATGCGTAATCTACTTGAAGTCTATGGTCCAACTGATTCATGATTGAAATCAGATACTCGCTTCTGCGAGCCACGAATCTCTACAGATGCCATTTCCCACAATTTCTTTGCCAATAATTATCCAAATTTACGATAACAGAAGAAATATTGCATTTTCTTGTACGGATGAATGTTTTAGGCTTATTGAGTTATGTTTACTAATTACCCTGTAACTACGAAAGCAAGAGGAATTTTGACGAAATATTTCGTATACGTATTCTCAATTGCCATATGAAGCTCCATGAATTTTTTCATGACTGCATTTTTCGCCTTATACCACCATATATAGGGGTTCCTGCCGGCCCCCTTAAGATGGACAGATGATAACTATATGCAGGGGATTTCATTTAAAGGGAACGTACCGTGAATCAATTTCTAGTGGGTTTACCACGGCAATGGAAACACAATCCAAGCAGAATGATATCCACTCGAGAAAACTCCATCTGCAATGGAGAATGCGCACGAATAAATGATGAATTTAGTGCATTTCAAGGATCAAAGATGCACTGAAGGTGCCAACGGATCCTTGGGTAAAACACTGTTGAATTCACTCATGAACACAAATAATAACAAAGTCGAGTCTGCATGTGAATTGCAACGGAAATATGGGAAATGCAAAAGCGAAGGAAAAGGAGCCACGTGACTGGCAAACAGCTCCACTTGCGTTTAAATCCATCGATAAGCTGCTTATGACTGTCTCCATTGGACTCTTTCTGTGGTCACGGTGCATTTGGATACATTTCCTCTTTCTACACATACCTTGATTTCGTGATATTATAGCTAAAGAATAGGTTGGTAAGCAAGGAAATAGGAAATAAAGAGTAACGTAGTGAAAATTGGACGAGTGAGAAAATATACAATCATATACAAACGGATCTCTCTCTCTCTCTCTCTCTCTCTCTCTCTCTCTCTCTCTCTCTCTGACAAAACTACCGACAAAATAGTTAAGGAGGACGTAAGTTAAAACAAAAAAATCTAAGATATAAGAGAGAGAGAGAGAGAGAGAGAGAGAGAGAGAGAGAGAGAGAGAGAGCAGGGCAGAATAGGAAGGAGATAAATATCTGGAAATGAAAAACAACCCCTATAATCTTATAATTATAGCTTCAGGGTTTCACAAAGACATTCAAAGGCGGAATTGTCCTGAAAAACAATGGATAACGTTCACAGGGTCGTTCCCGTTATAGTGCAGAGGTTATGGGTTCCGAGAAACGGAGTTAAGGTTTTGTTCAAGAGAACGGCACTGGTTTGTTCCGAAAAATGAGTCATTTGTTCGAATAACTATCTATTTGTTCCAAAGAACGGAAATAAAACACACAGCGACAATGGTATGTGGGTGGGAGTGAGTTCAAAGACTGGTTTTATGACACTTAGTAGTGAATACTTGTTCTAGAGAGCCGAGTGTAAAGATTGATGATGGGAGCATGAGTACCCACTTATGCCCGAGTAGCCTTGCCATGTATGATACCGCAGAAGTGATGGATTTGTTATTCTTTGCAAGGCGGTATAATAAATGAGAGACACGCAGTTGAACGAACGATTAGTGTGTGGGAGTCTTGCACAAAAACATTGAATTTATTTCATTTAAGCTAGTCTGAAGTGATAGGTCTTATGTAAACACAATAGTTACATGTACAAGTGATTATGCTATTTTGTAGCGAATGATAAATGCGTCAAATAGGACGAATACGTTTCTTAAGTAATCATGTAAAGGGACGTTTATTGCGGTAGTCAATTATGTGAATGATTTTTCGCTACATGAAGTTGACCTGATGGAATTATAACAAGTGATAATAATAGTGAATAAGGATTATACGATAGGAGATCTGGGTAATAACTTAAAAAAACATGAGACGTTATTCTCGCCGTTCAGCTGACTGACGATGCAACCCAAAATATGAAGACTGAAGGAAACACGACTCTTTTTACATATAATGACTCAACGTATGCAAGAGTGAGTTGATATTATAAATGCAAATGCTCAAATGAAAGGGCAACGAATTTTAGGACACAAAGCGAATGTAAATGAAATAACGAATGAGGTACGGAGCATATCGGGAAATATTTAGTGTCAGCAGCGCTGATTGCTTGCCATATACTGACGACCTTGCCTTGGTTTTGGAGTATTCAATTGACCACTCTTTTAACTTGATGGAGGGTGGAGTTGGATGGCATGCCACTCCACCCGTAAAACTGTAGTACCTGACGTGGTTGAGCGAGGGGAAATCTTTATGTCAAGCCATGCCCATCGCAGTGCTGGATCCGATCTCATGGGACTGACGACCCTTAAGGCATTGTGGGTATGGCGTATATCCAGGTGAGTGTTCTAGGGCAGTTACCACTATGTAATAGTATTGCTCCTCCCCCAGTTGGGCCTCCCTGGTGAGAGGGACCTCATCCTGGACGAAATTTACATCTTTTATTATATGGAAAATTTTAAAAATATCCCCACGACTTCTGGCACAGATTTGGACCATTCTAAAGGAAGCTCAACTCGCAAAGACCAGGTTGGTATTAAAACGTTAATACCATATACTAAACCCAGGAAACCTCAGTACCGTCATGACCCAACCTTGACTCACTTTGACTCCCTCTTTGGGAGTGGAAGTTAGTCAAGGTTTCTAACCATGGAAGCTGAAAAAAATATTTTAGCCTTGAAATTAGAACATTTTTTACTAAATAGACTTCCAACGGCAGAAATGTCGTTCAGAAAAATAAAAGAGAAGACTTGGCTTATAGAAGCCACATCAAAAAGCCAGTCAGCCCCCCAGATGCTGAAGCCTTGCCGAGGATGGGGGGCTTAGGGTTCAGCAGCTGGGCCCTGATGCCTGGTGGGAACTACTTTCTTGCTGGGCCTTGGTGCCCAGCTGTTGATCCAACTAAATAAGTCAGCCCTTTTCCTTTTACTAAAACTTTTCATCCTTCTTCTTCCTCCCTCTATAAGGCACGGATTTTATGTTGATGACTTGGATTTGTTTTGGACATGATTTGGACTTTCTCATTGGATTTGGTGGAGGGTGAGGATGGTTGGCATGCCACCTCACCCGTAGAACTCGAGTACCTAACGTGGTCGAGCGAGGGGAAAGTTTATATGTCAAACCCTGCTTTTAGTGCTGGGTCTGATCTCGACGGACATCATGACGCCTTAAGCACTGAGGGTGGGGTGTATATCTGGGTGGTACCCCTAGGGCAGCCCTGTATGGGATAACACTGTCCTCTAAATGTGGCTTCATGGTGGGTGGGGGGCTACCTGGACGAATCATCAATTCTACGTCTTATGGAGACATTAAAACCTTCTGTTGACGACTTGGGCAAGGATAAGGACAAGGAAAATTCTGGTAATTCCTCCATTGTGACTTTGGAGCCTTTTTCAAAGGACCTCCTTGTTACAAACATTTTATATGTGAAACCAGTCCCTTTAGACTGGAATTATGAAACTGTATTTAATGAATTTTGTAAATTTGGTAAAGTAAAAGAAGTAAGGAATAGACTTGGCAAAAATTATGGGTTTTTTGAATTTTGGGTATTTTTCAATAACGAATCTGAAGCTCGCAGAGCCTACAGAGAGTTCAGATCAGATTCATTGAGTGTTGGACTCGCAGAGGCAAAAGAGGTCCCTAGGTATCTTGAGATTTATAGACCACCAAGTGAAATTAAAGATAATAGTAAAATAAGTAAAACCTCCAGATCACCAGACCCAGCTAAGTGGTTAATTATCACAACACATGGTGAGAGAGGCAACCTCTTCAAAGTGAAGAGGTTGGTAAGCCAGAAGATCGGCAATGTTGGGAGTCCTGAATTAACTCGCTTTGGGCGTAATAGTTTCTTAGTTCATGTGAAGACAGATATTCAATCGATAATGCTCCTAAATTTGAAGCTTGATCCTGAGGGTATGATAAAAGAGGTAAAACCTCACTATAATTTTAGTTATGCGAAGGGTGTTATATTTAATGAAGATCTACATGAAATGGATGAGGAGGGAATTTTGGAAATGTGTCCGGATGTGGTTTGGAAGGTTTTTAAAGTGCCCCGCTCATCGATGCTTATTTTAACATTTAAAAGTTCTTCTCTGCTATCTGAAATTATTCTTGATAGTGAAATCTTGAAAGTTCGTCCTTATAGACCGAGAGTGCTCCAGTGCTTTAAATGTTTTGGTTTTGGACACTCCTCTAACGTTTGCACCAGAAATAAACTCTGTGAATCGTGTGGCCAGCCTGAGCACGAGGAATGTTCTGGACCAGTAGTTTGCGTAAACTGTAAGGGTGAACATCGAGCCCGTGATAAGAAATGTAGTGCATTCAAGAAAGAACTAGATGCATTACTAAAATCTCTTGACGAACACATCAGTGTGGGACAGGCCAAGAAGCTGTTGGGCAGGAAAACCTATTCGGATGCCTTGAAGGCACAACAATTGAATACTGCCTCTTCTGGTGCCCCTTCTGGTGGGGCTCCCCGGTGCCCCGCTGGTGGGGCTTTCCACACCCCCTCTAGTGGGGTACCCCGTGCCCCCCTGGTGGGGCCTCCCGTGCCCCCCGGTGGTGGGGGGCCTCCCGTGCCCCCTGGTGGGGCCTCCCGTGCCCCCCTGGTTGGGGCCTCCCGTGGGGCCCCCCTGGGGGGCTTTCCCATGTCCCCCCTGGTGGGGCTTCTGGTGGGGCTCCCCGGTGCCCCGCTGGTGGGGCATTCCACACCCCCTCTAGTGGGTGGGTACCCCGTGCCCCCCTGGTGGGCCTCCCGTGCCCCCCATGGTGGGGCCTCCCGTGCCCCCCTGGTGGGCTTTTCCATGTCCCCCCCTGGTGGGGCTTCTCATGCCCCCCCTGTTGGGGTTTCCCATGTTGCAGAGACTCTGGTCAAGCCAGGGGACCCTGTTGGTTCAAGGGTTCAAGCCAGGTCTCAATACGTTGACGACTTCTCTCTGTCAGGAACATTGCCTGACATTGAGCCCTCACCTGATCTTGACATTACAGTGCACCGTGGAGATGACGGTGAGGAGATAGAGGCCCTCTTTATTCGTCAGAAGAGGGCCCTTTCTCCCTCTTCGCCTCATTCACGGTCACTCAGCAATCATAGAAAAAACAAAAGTAAAACTGAAAGGGCAAGTGAAAGCCCATCTTCTAAAAGATCTGTAACACCTAGATCTAGGTCAAATAGTACTGGTAAAACTGAAAAGATCTCTCTCACCAGGACACAGATTCCTAAATTAGTAGGAAATTTTAAGATGCCTTCCTCTAAATAATGGCTCTCATGCAGTGGAACATCCGTGGCTTTATACCAAATAGAGAGCAAGTTCGGGTTCTGTTTAGGGATCATGATCTATCTGCAATGTGTCTTCAGGAGACAAAGTTGGGAGAGCACACTCCCAACTTGGGTTTTAATTATTCATTCCATAGGTCTCCACCCCTGATAGGTGTACGTGCTCAGGGAGGCACAGGTATCATAGTCCGCAAGTCTGTTAATCATAGGGTTGTTCAATTGAACACTGTTGCAGGCTTGTGCAGTTCAAATTTTCAATTATAAATGGATCACTATTTGTTCTTTATACCTAGATCCATCATTAGAAAGTAGATTACAGGATGCGCAGGGTAATCCTCGTCAGCTAGAATTAAATGATCTTCAGACATTGATAGACCAGCTTCCTAAACCCTTCATTTTGATGGGGGATTTTAATGCCAAGCACACCCTCTGGGGTGAGCCAAACTGTGACCGGTGGGGTTTAATAATAGAACAGCTGCTTGACTTAAATGACATCACTTTGATGAATGATGGTTCCCCTACAAGACATGATGTTTTTCATAATACTGACTCAGCCATTGACCTCACTATCTGCTCTTCGTACTTGAGGTTAGATTACCAGTGGGTAGTAGACCAGAATGATCATGGCAGTGATCATTGGCCCATTCACTTAAAGTTTATGAAAAATATTCCATCTCCATGTTTACCAAAGTGGAAGGTAGGGTAGGCTGACTGGGGATTATTCAAAAAATCTACTGAAGTTGATCAAGATATAAAAGATTTTCAGAGCCCAACATCCGCTTATGAGTATTTAATCAGTATATTGCTGTGTGGTGCCATGCTGTCTATTCCTCGAACTTCTGGTAAGCCTCGTCGTCCTCTAGTACCTTGGTGGTGTGATGCATGCGCCTTGAGCCGAAAGATAACAAGAACTTGCTAAAAGAGATGTCGTAGATATCCTTGCTTGGTAAATAAAATTATCTATAAAAGAGCTCTTGCTAAGCAAAAGAAAACATTTAAGCAGGCAAAGAGGGAATCGTTTATCAGATATATAAGTGAATTAAAATATGATTCCCCTATGTCGTTTGTCTGGAACAGAATCCGAAAGCTGCAAGGGAAATTTTCTCCGTCTCCCTTGCCTATTTTGAAAATTGATGGCTTCTTCATATCTGATTCTGGAGAAGTTGCAGAAACCTTTGGTAGGCATTTCTCCAATATATCTAGTGCCCTACATTACTCTCCTGCATTCAGGAATATTAGGGATGGTACCACGGTTGTTCCTGCTGTTAGTTTAAATTCAGATTCGTATAATCTCCCTTTCACCATGAAAGAATTTGATCATGCAATCTCGTTATCTTCCCCAACATCTCCTGGGGAAGATGATATACTGTACTCAATGATTTTTAATTTGCCTAGAAGTACAAAACAATTTCTTTTAGGCATTTTAAACAGTTTCTGGCTTTCAGGAACTTCACCAGAGTCTTGGAAGATATCGATTATTGTACCTGTTTTAAAACCTTTTAAAGATTCCTTCCTTCCTAAGAACTATAGGCCAATTGCTCTAACTAGTTGTGTTAGCAAGATTTATGAGAGGATGGTCAATGCTCGACTTGTGTGGTATTTGGATTCAAAGAATCTTTTATCTAATCGGCAGTTTGGCTTTAGGAAAAATAGAAGTACTTCTGACCCTTTGATGTTCCTTACTCGGGAGATACAGAATGCTTTTGCTGTGCAAAACCAGACTGTTGCAGTGTTCTTTGACCTAGAAAAAGCCTACGACACTACCTGGCGAGGGGGTATCCTTTTGCAACTTGTTGAGTGGGGAATTGTGGGTAATTTGTTTTATTGTCTTAAAGATTTTTTGTCAGAACGTTACCTGAAAGTAAGAGTGGGCTCTTACATTTCTTCTGCTTACCCTCAAGAAGAAGGGTTACCTCAGGGAAGCGTCCTTAGTCCAACACACTTTAATGTAGCTGTCAACGGCCTACTAGAACAAGTTCCTGTCGGAGTGCATGGTCTGGCCTTTGCTGATGATTATGCAATAATCTGTAGCAAGTCTACAGCTGTCGAAGCTTGTCAAAAGATCCAGACTGCTATTAATGCTTCAACATCATGGGCCAGTGCTAAAGGGTTCAAATTTTCACCAGAAAAAACCAAAGCTATACGATTTTGCCGTTTAAGAAGAGTGGAAGAGATCCCTATGCTGTTTTTAAATGATTCGATTTTACCTTTTGAAGATAGCATTAAGTATCTAGGTGTTACATTTGATAAGAAATTAACTTTTACTCAACAGGTTATTGAAGTTGTATGTAACGTGAAGCTTCGTCTTAATATTCTTAAAGTTGTATCTAATTTTAATTGGGGGGCAGATCGAATTACCCTTTTGAGGATGTACCAGGTGTTATGCCTAAGCAAAATTTATTATGGTTGTCAAGTTTATGGTTGTGCATGCAAGACAACACTGCAGAAATTAAATGTTGTCCATAATTTAGCTTTACGTATTTGTACGGGAGCCTATAGAACTTCTCCAGTAGAAAGCCTATATGTTGAGTCAGGTTTTCCCCCACTATTTATCCGTAGGGAGGAATTAGGCTTGAGAGTCATATCAAGAATACTTACGTCAAAGCTAAACCCTAACTATAAGTACGTTAGAGAACCAACTGACAGAGCCCCAAATAGACCGAGACTGCCAAAGCCGCTTGAGGTCCGACTAGCAAGCTCTGCCAGGGAGGTGGGATTACTTTCCCCTGCAGTAGCTGAAATTTCGCCCTCAAAGTTTCCTCCTTGGAATAGACCATGCCTAGAAATCTGCCCAATTAGGGACAGCAGGAGCAACCGTTCTGGTGATCAGTTGGGCAAGTTTCTTGGACCATGCTTCCGAACATGGTGATTCTCATCATTATATATACTGATGGCTCGAAGGGTTCTGATGGTGTTGGTTGCTCTGTAGTGACTAGTGGTAATATCATTAAAAAGAAGCTTCGTTCTAATTCTTCTGTTTTTACAGCTGAACTGCAGGCAGTTTTGACTGCTCTTAAATATATTTTTTATAGTTCTTGTACTAAAACAAGGTTTTTTACCGCATTTTTAACCGACTCTTTGAGTGTTTTATTTCTTCTCTAAAAAGCCTAGTCTCTTGCCACCCTTTAGTGCAAGAAGTACAAGATTGGTTTTATCTTTTAATTAATAGAAGAGGATTTTCTGTTAGGTTTTGTTGGGCTCCGTCCCATGTTGGAATTGTTGGAAATGAGCGAGCCGACGCTGCTGCTAAGGCTGCAACTAGGCTTAGGCACATTTCCAACATGGGCGTCCCTGTTTCCGATTTTAAAAGTACCGTTCGATTTTATTGTAGAGACCAGTGGCAGGCCCACTGGTCTACTTTAGATAATAATCTTAAAGACGATTAGGCCTTCTGTTCATCCTTGGCCTCATAGCCGGATGGATAGAAGGTCTGAGATAGTTTTAGCTAGATTACGTATTGGCCACACTAAATATACTCACGGGTATCTAATGATGAGTGGAGCGGATAGGCAGGTTCCTCGCTGTTCCACTTGTCATGTGGATTTGACTGTGGTGCATATTTTGGTGGAGTGCCCACATTTTGAAAACAATCGTAGAGCTTGTTTGCTGGCAAATAAGTCTCTTGGCGATATTTTAGGTGAAGGTGCTCAGGCAGAGCAAATTATGACATTTTTAAAAAATATTGGTCTTTTTTATGAATTGTAATTTTCTCTTAATTGTTTTAGGTCTCTTGTTTGGTTTTTATGAATGAATGTTTTGTATGTTAGATCGGTTGCGTGTATGTTTGTTTGTACGACAGTGACTTTTATTCTTAAAGATATATATGCGCTGAATGGCCCCTCGGCTCCGGCGCTTGGCTATGTGCCAAAAATTTTATAATCTAATCTAATCTAAAAAACCAGTCAGAAGACTATTTGTCGTTAAAAATTATAGATTCCTTTGTTAAAAGTGGAATAGCATGATAATATGAACAGCATGCAGGGTACCATTGTACTTCCTGACAATAATGACGAACCAATTAATAAGAAAATACTTTTATACTCTATCAAAAAGAGATATCCCAAGGTTGAGGATTGTGAGGTGTCCGTGTCAAAATTGCAGTAAGTATAGACACACAAGAGAAATAAATAGTAGGAATGAACCGGTATGCGCTTACTGTGGATCTACAGAACACACCACACAATGGAAGTGCGGTGAACCTAAATGTGTAAACTGTGATCAGAATCATCATGCAAGATCCAAAGAATGCATGCATTACATATACAATATGGAATTAAAAATGTTAAAAGAAAGAACAGGCATGTCTATAGCAGAGGCTAAATTAGAATTGAAAGTGAGAGGAATTCAAGATCCTGCTAAGAAACGTACGCATTCTACTATAACTGGAACTAGTAATGAAAGAAAACAAAAAAACATAGAAGTAACAAGATACAGTAAAGTAGGTCTCAAGAAGAAGTCGATAATATACAGGATAAAACTAAGATAGTAAAGAATCAGGAAACAGGTGCAAATGAATTGGATAATATTCTATCAAATTCATTTGAAGTGTTAATGCATATAGAAGAACAAGAAGATACTACCACAGAGGTGGAAGGAGGAAGTTGTGATGTAACGGAATTTAAAGAAAAAAAAAAAAGACCTTTAGAGAGAACACCACCCAAAACAAAGAAACCAACTACAATTAGAGAAACATCGGTCAAACCAAAAACCAAAGATATGAAGAAAGAAAAAAAACAAAATGAGAAAATACCTTTATCTCCTAAAATAATAATAAAACCTATAGATGTAGAGATCCAAAACACCAAAGAAGTGGAGGAGAACCATAACATGGATGATTGTGACTATGTCAAGGGCGATGAGATTACTCCATCACCAATAATCGGTACAACAAGAACAAATAAAGCGGTAGATATACATGACAACACTTGTGGCTGTAATGACTGCTTCATTGCATTGTGCAATAGTAACAAAAATATACCTAAAGATTGCTTTACAAACATTATAAGAAATTTTATGAAATATAGAAAGAAAGAGGCCACCGATTTAAATACCCATGAAAAAGGATGTATGTGTATTGAGCACTTAAAATATTATAAAGATAAACAACTGAATGTGGTAAATAAAATTTTAGAAAAAATTCAAGTTGATAATGATACAAAAAAAAAAACAAAAAAAAAACAAACAAACAAACACGACCGATATAACATAATATTTTCAATAGTTATATTATACAATGAAACGTAAATGGTCTACAGACCAGATTACACCTGGTGAATTACAAAGGTTATTAAAGAAATATGAACCAATGATATTATGTTTACAACATGCCAATAATACAATACCAACAATAGGTAAATATACCTTAATAACAACAACACGGGAGTAAGAAGGAAATTTAGGTACAGTCATATATGTACATAAAGTATGTTATGACAAAGTACCTGTAAATATTACTGACATCCAAATATCGGGTATTAAAATTCGAATTAAAAACGATAATTATATAATTTATAATTTACAGTGCTAATTTATAGTGTTTTAAGGAATGTATAGATAAAATTTTTCTTGAATAGGAGCAAAAATGTGTTTTTGAATAAATTCTGGGTTTTTAAAACTTATTTTCCGAAATTCTGAAAGCCCACGCCACCATTATTTATCAATCAATTTCAAAAATTTAAAAACTAAATCAAAGTTTATAGTATAGAGAACAAAAAACGCAGGAATAAAATTGTCCAATTATGTTTTCTTTACTAGGAAAAAAATAAAATAGCGTATAGTACCAAAAAACATAGAATAATTATATTAAATATTATATGTAAAAAAGCAGTACAAATAAAAAAGAAAATTTAGCATGCGGAATTATTCCTAAATATTCACTGAATAGAATGCTTTTTAAAGCAATCATCTCCATCCATCCATAAGTAGCTGAGTAATTAAGATTTGAATGTATAAAACTAATGTTTCGAGAAAAACGCAGTCAAAGTTTGTCTTACTGTCATGTAAAGCTTAGTCGACACCTGGTCCCCTCTCTTTTTTCAGAGATATTATCCCTCTAATACAAAATAATGACAATATGCTCATTTGGGGGTTTCATAGTGCCACTGTACTCGTTGTAGTCAGGTTTGCATAGCCTAATGAGCTGCTGCTTTATAGTTATCTGCGCCTGATGTTCTTTGCCTTTTTTTCTTGCTTTCATGCACTCCTGACATTCTTTTCCTTGTTTCATTTTTTTTTATGAAGGGCTCTTATGATTCTCCTACTGTTCCACAAATATTAGGGAGAGCAATGTACTTGCTGCAAGACCAATGTTATGCTCAGTTGCAGCAACATTAAAAGCTAATGCTACAGTATTCTCCCCATGAAGTTTAGCCTTTGGAGATTTAGCCCATATTTTAGCATTAAAGGCTTCGTTTACGTTTTGCGTGCGACCTTTCACACACACCTTGTTAAAAGTTCATCCGAGGAAAGTTCTTCAAAAATCTGTTGCACTGGTTTTTTCTCTTCCTCGAAGGCTATAGCTTCACCTTCATCACTTTGTGACTCCTCGGTGTTGCATTTTTTGCCAAGTCACGATTGTAAAGCACCAACTCGTTTCCCCTTCAGGACAGTATGAGTGATCATGATTTTCATCATTACTAGTTAAATGCATAAGAATTGCCATTATTTTTTTCTTCATGGCGGCTACAATGTCAATAGGATCTTTAGCCCCTGTTCTTATTGCCATACCAGAATATTTTCCGATCTTCAATACTGTACTGTCCCTTAGTTTATGTATTCCACCCAATTCAGTCCTAAACAGAACTTTGTTTGTAGCTGTTATAACTTTGGTTACATATTTTTTCTTGAAGGCCATTAGACGGTGTACAATTCTCTTTTGGACATAGTTGAGACACTTCTCCTTTGTCACTGGGCATGGAGTGCCATAAGGGCCAGCGCCATCATTCATACTACATACAGCTTTATATGCTGCCGAATCACCATCTCCCACAAACACTTTATACCTGAATTTTCTATGCAATGACCGTTTCCAGACTGCAACAACACCAGCAGTTTCCATGTTCCCTGACGGTTGATCTAAATTTTTCTTGCAATTTCCTGATTGCTTATGATTTTCACAAGCTTCCTCATATTGTTCTTTGGTTATTTTTTCATTTTTTAATTTGTTGTTCGAAGTCACACATGCATTACAATTTTTACTGAATATTGCCCCATCCATAACGAAACCTGTGTAGGCCTCTACAAGAACTCCTCCTTCAATGGGGGACTGATGCCCCCTTTTCATCCATGTGCCATCGTAAATCACTTCAACGTCCAAGACTCCGTTTTCATCAGGCTTTACACCAATGCTTTCATTAAAAGAAAAGATTGCCTTGTCAACTTCTTTTAATGTGTCCTTGTTTTTCATGTCTGCAAGTTCTTCAATATATTTCTTGTATCTGATAAGTACTGTTGGCTAAGTTTTTGGCACCCAAGGACCTTCGTGCATTATTTATAGAAGCCATCCCTCCCCCATTTAGCCTGTTTTAGTAAACATATGCAGCTGTTGTTTCACCGATATTTTTAGTGTTCATATTTTCAAACCTCTTCACTTGATTAGGTTGTGTAACTACTGGTTCTTCACACTTGCATTTCAAAATAAGGGTAATATCAAAACCATTTTCTAGAACATCTCAGGTTTTTCAGTGGTAATGAAATTATCTTATTTTCGTTGTTTGCAATGTCGTCTAATTTATCAACTATATTGTTCACGTATGTGCTCAGTAAGCTATTTCGTAATTCAACACCAGAACACTTAGTGATTGCATCATCGATTGCATCATTTTTGACTTCCTCTTCCTCTTCCTCTCTGGGCTCCTCCTCTTCATCAGACAGCACTAATGCAAAGTCATCTTCATCCTCATCAGCATCTTGAAAGTAACGACTTAGTGAATGGTAAAATTCTAAAGACGAATGTTTATAAAACGACTTAATTGGAAAAATAATGACGACAACTCAGTTGGTGTTTTGGTGGTGTTCCCCACGTGAACAGTACCGTGTGAGGCATCAAGAGCCTGCTGCCTCTTCCTTTCATTATATTTGCTAATATTACGAGATCTTGCATCCCGCCGACGAGAAAACTTCTTACGAGCCATATTTATCATAAGATAACACTTGTAAGCTAAGAAAAGTACCAGAAGAATCGTGATAAACGTGATAAACACAAAAATATCCAATAACACACTATACAAACGCTAGAGTTTAACTAACTTGTGTTCAGGGTTGCCAGGTCGGTTCCACCTAAGGATGGCCCGTACCACCTCCCGGAAACATTATGCCAATTATGCCAAACTGCTTGCGAACTATATATATTATTATAATATATATATATATATATAAATATATATATATATATGTATATATATTATTATATATATATAATGTATTTATATGTAATATAGGTTAAAAGTAAATTAGCAGTAATCATGCTTATATTTATCATTTGCAAAGTATATAAGTATATATAATGTTGTAAAATAAAATGGATTTGTTTACTTGTGTTTGGCTACTGTTTTCCTATTTAACACTGGAAAGAAAACTCATCAGTTCAAATATATATATATATATATATATATATATATATATATATATATATATATATATATATATCTATATATATATATGAGATAGAGAGAGAGAGAGTACACAGTATTATTTCGAACTGAGGATTTTCTTTGCAGTGTCAATATGAAACAGTAGCCAAGACACTAGTAAACAAATCCATATTCATTTAACATTGTACACATATCTTTCCTTTTAACTTAAAAGGGCACAGCAATTACTACTTCAAATTCTTCGCTCATATTGCCATGCTGAGGTGTATCCATCTTTCTTGATGATGATGCTCCTTCCGATGTATACATGGAGTCATTGAACAAGCTGAGCATTCTTTCAGTAACTTTGAAATTTTTGCAGCATTTTGAACTGAAATGTAATTTGGTTTTCACTGATGATAGCTGCTAGCATACTTGTTGAAAATTTATTCCTCAACTTTGTTTTCACATTTGTCACGTGGGAAAATATCCTTTCAACCACTGCATTACTTAGAGGCAGACAGTATGCAGTAAGTGCAGAAAGTGCCAGTTCTTCAAAGCAGTTTTCGTCTAAAGCATTTTTGTACTTCAAAACAACAGACCAGAATGCCACCGGGTCATTAACAGGGATACATTTATCATGAAATTCTTCAGACCAGTTGACATGTAAAAGCTTTCTATACTGATTAACTACTCTTTTAAGATCAAATTTATGAACATCAGAGAACTTAGTTGGTAACTTTTGAAAATCAATCCTCATCTGACTCAAGCATTTTTCTGGAGAAAAGTTATTTACGCTCATGATAATGTCAATGTTTTCAGTCCGCCTTTTTTCTACCTGCAAGTTAGCTTCTACCAAAAATTCACGACACCTGACTTTCATGTTCTGTATGACTTCTTGGCCTAGCTGTGTTTTCAAGCGCACTCTTTCAAATGTCACTCCAAAGGCAAGACAGCAGGAGAGGCTGATGAACTTGAGGCATATAACCTCACCACAAGAGAGTTATGCAGTTGTTTCAAATCATCAAACACTTTAGCAGGATTTGCACTGGAGGCTTGGAAAGCTGTATTAACCTTCTCAAAATCTTGAATTATCGGCAAAACAAATGTCAAGTACAAAAAGTTCTGTTGATCATCAAGCATTTCTTTCAAAACCCTAGCATGATAATTTCTATCTTTGTCATTAATTACGGAAAAGTAGGCTTTAAGTTCATGCCATTGTGTGAGTATGGCATATATGCATTTACCTTTCACAAGCCACCTTGTTGAACTTGGTGTAATGAATCTGGATGGCTGAACATACTCTTCCTGCATGGCATTAAATACTTGTAAAAACTCTTCTCTCCTAAGAGTACTACATTTGAACCATCGTGCTATTTCAGATAGCAAGTATTCTAAATTAGCAGGCAGCTTTTTGAATGCATGTTCAGCACACACAGCAAGACTGTGGCATGTGCATTTCATGAAAATAATTCCTGGTGATACTAATTTCAGCCGTGACAAGACAGAATTGTGGGCACCACAAACATTATTTGCACCATCTGATGAAAATCCTATGCAATTCGCTAAATCAACATTTATGTCCGCAAAATAATCGGAAATCACTTTAAAAAGGCTCTCTGATGTAGCTGATGTTATTTGTATCAGTGATAGGAACTCAGTTTTCATGATGTTCTCACGTGTGGAATAAAATTTCACACAGAGGCACAGAAGTTTGCTCACAGATACATCTGTTGACTCATCTATTAATAATGAAAATTTTACATTCCTCAGTTCCTCGATCAGGTCTTCGTAATATGACTTGGCAACAATATTAGTTATAAGTTTGGCATATTTTGTTCGGTGCAGTCTCACATTTCCAAGTGCGCTTTTCTGGCCATATTCTTTAATCACCTCTGTTAACAGCAACACTGTATTTCAATTCAAATTCTTTGACATTTCTTTTTTCACAAGAGCTTGCACCAAAGTAGGTTTGAATTCCCCTTTTCGGCACCGCATCACAATTTTGCACGTGTTTTGCGCTTTTCTCATGTTGGAGCGCCTGCCGATTCGTTGGGCACGAGTACTTTCTGCTAGAGAATCGGCGGATGAATACAAACAAGATGGCGGCCGTTTGTTTTGGCGCTAGTTTGGAAAACCTGTGTTAGTGTTAGAAAACCCGAAAACCTAAAAAAAACTGTAATGGGGGACCCTATTGGGAACCGGGGTTTTTGGGCGTTGGGGGGATCGAGAAACACACGAGTTTTGGTTAAAAGTAAATGAAAACTGTAAGGGGGGACCTATTGGGAAACCGGGGTTTTTTGGGTGGGGTGAGACACAGACGACGACAATGAAAAAGGAAAACCACGAAACCCTAGCAGACGGAACCCGTGGCCAACTAAACTGTAGCAGCTCCTCCCCATACTCAGTTTAGTTGGCCACGTTTAACGTCTACTAGTTAATCAGTTCATGAGATGTGTGGCCTAGGTTACTAAACTGTCCCCCTACTCAACATTCGTAGATCGAACATATGGGCTATTAGCCTAATAGAACGTTCATGCATGAAATGCGGTACATGGCGAACTGAACTGATCGTAACCAAATGAACCAACCTAACCAAACTTAGGACAGGTGTCCTAACACTGTTTTCGTTGGCCTACTTTGGAAAAAAAGAGAAAGATGCGGAAATCCACGAAACGGCTGTGGTTGACCCCCAACTCTGCATTCGTAGACCAAACATAGCCTAAGCAAAGGTTTTTGCACAAGATGCATAGAAAAAAAAAATGCGCACGTACCTAACTAAAAATGAACGTTCATGCATGAAATGCGGTACATGGCCAACTGAACTGATCGTAACCAAACGAACCAACCTAACCAAACTTAGGACAGGTGTCCTAACACTGTTTTCGTTGGCCTACTTTGGAAAAAAAGAGAAAGATGCGGAAATCCACGAAACGGCTGTGGTTGACCTCCTACTCTGCATTCGTAGACCGAACATAGCCTAAGCAAAGGTTTTTGCACAAGGTACATAGAAAAAAAAATGCGCACATACCTAACTAAAAATGAAACGAACCCACCTAAGCCGAGTTAGAACGGGTGGACTAACACTGTTTTCGTTGGCCTACTTTGAAAAAAAATCAAGATTCTTGAATCGATCAAGCTCGTATGTTCTGGCAAGAAAAATATGCATCAGTAACGCCGTATTTTAAAGATTCTTGGCAGGCTCGACATGTTTCGGCAAGAGGTAATATTGCGCTGCGCGCGCTTGCTCGTATGTTCTGGCAAGAAAAATATGCATCAGTAACGCCGTATTTTAAAGATTCTTGGCAGGCTCGACATGTTTCGGCAAGAGGTAATATTGCGCTGCGCGCGCTTGCTCGTATGTTCTGGCAAGAAAAATATGCATCAGTAAGGCCGTAGCGGAACAGCGCTTCGCGCCTTTTCAGCATTTTTAAAGATTCTTGGCAGGCTCGACATGTTCGGCAAGAGGTAATATTGCGCTGCGCGCGCTTACCGCAGGGGTCAGTAATATTCTTTGCAAGCTCGTATGTTCTTGCAAGAATAAAAAAGGTATAAAACCGGACTTACCTTTGTTGGGTTGGAAATCGGAAATTGGCAGACAAGTCGGACGGGTGGAACTAAAGCTGGAAATCGGAATCGTCAGACAATTCGGACGGTTCGAATCTTCCTCTCTTCGGAGCTGGATGGAGTGATTTTGGCGGGATCGGGCCGGATGAAATTGGGGGAAGAAACACTCGTGTTTTGAACGGATCCGTTTTGGGCGTATGAGTGCCGGAATCTAATCAACAAATGATTGTTGGCGTTTTCAGTGGACTTAGACCGCATTTTGACGGGTGTTGACCTTTCGTCATCACATAATAGCATTAAATGAATTAAAGAGACCGGATTGACCGCAGCAAACTGTTCGTGAGTGGGATAGCACGAGGTCGTGGGAGGGCACGAGGACGAAGCCATGTCGGGAAGAACAGCAAGAAGCGACTGGGAAAGTCGCATGGCTTCTTGGGTCGGGCTTGGGGTCGCGCATCGGGGTCGCGCATCGGGGCACACGAGGTCGTCAGCTGTTTTGTCGGTCAGCTGTTTCGGGTGGAACTACTTACCTTGGCGGAGGGATTGGCGGCCCGGACAGAAGGGGTTACGAGGCCTGCCCAACGAATATGCAGACTACTCCTCATGTTGAACCAATGAGCTTTTTTTCATAGCATTTATTTCAGAATTACAAACTTTGCAGTGACACACATCACCCCTGCATGTTAACCACTTGAATTCTTTCTCCCATTCTTTGTATTTTCTACCCTCTTCATAAGCAGTCTTCCACTTTCCCATTTTGAATGAAAGAAATCACTGTCTAGGCTGAAAACACTTTTTTTCTTTACAGATATTGCTTAATAACCAGTTTAATGCGATAAATTGATCAAATTCACGAATAATTCAATTATGATTCAGAGATATGCTAAAGCCACATTTGATCAGTTAGTCTGAGATATTAAGCGATCGAGCAACTAGCCCACACGGTAACAGTACAGATGTCCAGCTCCGACTGAATAAGTAGTTTGGCGACGACGGACACGGAAATCACGGAATATTTCCTTATTTTTAAATTTCAGTCTAGGTAGTCCACACGTGATTTGCTCTAGGGCAGATTACTGTGTCCTCCTCCCATTCAGAGGAAAAACACGAGAGTTGTCACCACAGGAAAAACCAAGTCTTAATGGGTGGTATATAAAGACCAAATCTGAATGCACCCACTAAATGCATATGCTCTGGACTTGGGTCAACGGTCAGGGACGAGGATCACGGGGTAAAGTGGGGTGGGAGTTGATTGGCAGATTGAGCCCCCTTCTACTGGGTTTATTGAAAAGTTGCCAGAATTATTTCTAGTTTCCATAGAAAATGACTAAATCTAGCCACAGAACATTTTAATTGACAGCTTCTTCCTAATTCCAAACACATACGCCTTTGCTAAAAGTGGTGAAGTATCGTAGATGTGGCACAAACGTAGCCACGTACACATTCTGGTAGGTCACCGTTTAAAGGATTAATTCCTTTGGTGGTTGTTGTTTTTAAATTAAGCCAGCCTTGTGCCGACACGGACCCTGGCTAACACGGCCTGTAGCACCCACTAGGGAACACCCTCCGATATTCAAATGCCGAAGCCCCAAATGTGATTTCAAGGTAAGATTTCAAAGGAGAAAGAAAATAAAACTATTAATTAATCTAATTTAATTTAATTTTGAGAAAATTTACCCTATACGTATTTGCAGGGTTAGAACAAGCAGTCAAAATGACATACAAATTTTAAGGAGCATTCATGGGCTGATTCGAGAGAATTGGGGGAGGGAACATTTTACGACTGCATTATAATACCCCATACGGCGAACGGTCAATATGCCAAATATAATGCCAAACAGGGTTTGGCATGAACTTAAAATAAATGAATGCCAACCAAACCTCAAAAATGCCAAAATGGCATTAAAATGTTGTGTTTGTTGTTGTTAGGGCTGCCAGATTTTCTTTACCAACTTATCGTACTGACGATTCAAAATTATCGTTTTTCCACCAAAATGATCGCAAAATATATCGTATGCATGTGGAAAAATAGTATTAATAAAACTCTTCTGTTCTCATTATATATAAAAAAAAAAAAAAAACCCAATTTGGGGGGGGGTGGGGGTTTATTTTTACAGGCAATAAACATATGAAGCTGAAACCCTACATCAACCCTCCATCATACATTGTACATAGCAACACAATAAACCAAAAATAATTTTTTTTTTTTACTAAAATTAACGAAAAGGTTCTTAACTTTATGCTACTGTGTCATACAGCTGTGAACTGTTTTGTAAACATCTAATCATGTCTTTAGATGGAGTAAACTTGACACAGGACTCCTGGCTTTTGATACAGTCAGAGGCCAACAAAGCACCATTTACAGTGTGTGTGTTTAAACTGTTTCTTGTTTTTGTCTGAAAAGGTTGATTTTACTAAACACACGCTCGCATTCAGCATTCGAGTCGGGGAGACTGATTGCACACAGAGCAAAATTTGCCAGTTCAAAGAAGTTATCCCCACTCTGTAAAACCTTCACCCAGAAATTATCTACTGACAATACCTCATCAATTTGCAATATATCTTTGAATGCTGGTAACATTCTCCGTTGATCATCAATTTTCTGTATGACTGAACAATCATCTGGTGACACATTAAAGGTAGTTCCACTATGAGAGAGTATAAAGAGGGGTTTGACTTTCTAAAAGAATTAGAGACTGCATTTTCCGGAGTTAAGCAACACAGCTTGGAGATCACACTGTCCTTAAACTCATACCTTTTCTTGATCTCCGCACATGCTATAACTAAAAAGTCCCTACAGCGTTTATAAAACTCATTCAAATTAGATTTATTTTCATTTGGATTTAGTTTATCAAGTTCAAGTTCTCTACGTACCCCCAGTCCAAGATACATTTCACTATCACTTAGGTATCTATCTTGCCTAAAAGGATCAACTGACTCCAGAGCTGTTTTTATGATGTACTCCTTTCCATGAAAGAAAGACGTAGCTCCCTATAAAGCATGCATAACTTCTCATCCAGTACTGTGATTATTGTTTTATCAAACTGAAAATATGTATTGAAACTTGTGAATTTTGGCAAAATCCATTCAAGAAAACGGTGATAGGATTTAACGAAGGGGTTGTTGACAAATGTTCAGAACCAGCTTGTGTTTATGAGGGAATACATATCGTTCTTAACATATAACTAGAACAAAATATATTAAAAAAAATTGAAAGTTTGGGAAAAAAGAGGAAAGCAGAAGCTAAAAATTGAGCCACAGAATTTTCAGCACCCACCTGCCCTTGCAAAATTGCATTTTTTACATAGTAGAATGCATGAAATTGGCGTTATTTTATGTCTGGCAGTGCAGTATACTATTAGCTTTGAGATACAGTGCAAAACACAATCTAGCCAATATGGTCGAAAATCACCCCGCCCCCCACGCCCCCGCCGATACCCTTAAGTAAAGGGTCGTTAAGACCGAAAGATCTCGGCAGTTCTCGTCTTTTCATTTTCCTCTGTGGCATTACCTTTATTTATACATAGCATCACGTTTTATATATTTCGTGATCAAGTTATTCATGTATATATATGTATATATATAATTATATAATATATATTATATATTATATATTATTCTATTACTATATATATATATATATATATATATCTGTATATCTATATATCTATGTATTAGATATAGTATATATATATAATCTATATCTCTATATAATATATTAATATCTTATAGATCTATATTACTATCTATATATCATAGATCTATATATTCTATATATATAATATGTATATAATAAGATATCTTAGATATCTAAGATATCTATATAATAGATATATATATATATATGATATATGATATATAATAATAGATATATAATATTAATATATATAGATATATTATCTATCTGAGATATATAGATGATATTAGATATATAGTATATATATAGATATATTAGAAATATATATGATTATATATATATTATATATATTAAAAAATATATAATTATACATATATATATTACCATATATATAGTATATTATATATATATGAATAACTTGATCACGAAATATATAAAAATATAACTATAGTCAAACTCATCCTTTTTGGTCACTGGGGCGTTGGTCGCGTTAGGCCTGGAATTTCCGCACAGTTGTCACAATTCTATAAACACGCCACGGCAGTGACGAAGAAATGTTTAATATTTTTTATACTAACTAAATATATGGTAATTACTCTGTCTTATAATAAAACTTCATTTGTTTAAGAATGACTAAGTTTTTGATGGGAGAATTGATATTATTAAAAATGTTTTCCTGAGATTTGACACCACCGCTGTACTGTTATTTTGCTCTGCGGCCACCTCTCTCCGTCTCCGGACACGGAAGGTCATTCTGTGTCACTGAGTCACTGACCCAACATGGATACATCTCCCACTCCTCGCTGCCCCCGCCTGCATAGTCAAGCAAAGGAAATAATTTACAATGTAAATCGGTACTTTTTAGATGAAAAGGCCAGCGGTGCACCTTTGTTACCATTCACTCAATCCCTTGCTCGGACAGCCAAAGCCACCAAAGTAAGTGAAAGGACTGTTAGAAGGATTTGCAGCAAAGCAAACTAAGAATGGTGGTTAGAAGCTGAACACAAGAAACCTGTCTTCCATTCACCAACAAAAACTCAGCCTGCAACGGTTACTAATTTTGATGACTTTGATAAGTGTATCCTAAGAAGACCTCTATTGGCATTTTACGAGAGAAGCGAAATCCCTACTCTCAACAAAGTCACGGAAGAGCTGAAGGAGAAAATATCTTACAAAGGTAGCGTTGAATCACTTCGAAGAGTCCTGTTGCAGATTGGCTTCCGATTTTCACAAGTTGATGGCCGTAAGTTCCTTATGGAACGAAATGATGTTGCTCTTGCTCGCACGAGATTTTTGAGAGAGATGCAGCAAGTCAGACAGTCCTTTGAAAACTTCGTTTTTCTTGACGAAACCTGGGTCAATCAAAATTACACTGTTGGAAAGTGTTGGACTGACACGGCCTCCAAACAAGCAACAGGAGTCAAGCCGCCTACGGGAAAAGGAAATCGCCTCATCATTCTTCATGCAGGAACGAAAGAAGGCTTTGTCGAGAATGCTGAATTATTTTTCCAAGCAAAAAATGATGGTGATTATCACAAGCAGATGAATGCTGCAGTTTTCGAGCAATGGTTTAAAACCCAGTTGTTACCCAACATCTCCCCGAAGTCTGTAATTGTGATGGACAACGCATCATACCACTAGATGGTGCTAGAAAAAAACAACAAAATCTTGGAGAAAGGAAGCAATAAAGGATTCGCTTATTAAGAAGGGAGCACATCTACGTGACGACATGCTGAAAGTGGAGCTCTCTAAACTCGCAAAAAAAATGAATAATGGGAAGAAAACTTACGTGATTGACACGCTTGCTTTAGAAGCAGGACATAAAGTTGTACAACTACCCCCATACCACTGTCAATACAACCCGATAGAGCTTATATGGGCGCAAGTAAAAACTTACATATCCAAGAGAAATACATTCAAAATTACTGAACTTAAGCATTGAGTCAAAGATGCCTTAAACACTGTGACAGCGGAAAACTGGAAGCAGGCAATAAAACACGCTGAGAAACTTCAAGAACAAGATGCAAAGCAAGATATATCAGTTGAGCGATTTATAGTCATTCGTCATTAACATCGAGGACAGCTCAGACGACGAATCTCCTGATTAAACAGCATGGAGAGGATTAGGCCTACTGGGGAGACCTCTATAAAAAAAACGCGCCTTGACTTTTACCTCCATGGTGGTGTGGAAACAAAGTCAAAATAACAAAGATCAGTGTGAGAGAGAGAGAGAGAAAGAAAGGGGTGGGGTGGAAGTACCCGGGTAGACGTGGCATCGGTGGGGAAAGTCCCCGGTATTCTCGACCAACGCCTTACTGTCCAAAAAGGATGAGTTTGACAATGTGCGCGAATAGTACTGATGGTTACCAAAATGGTCAATTCCAGACCAACTTTAAATCGACAGCAGCAAAATGTGATGTTGCGAAATGTCCCCGATAGAGGCATAATTCCAGGAAATAGTTTCATATAAAAGAGAGAGAGAGAGTTCCTTTTTTATGAAACTATTCCCTGGAATTATGCCTCTATCGGGAATATTCCGGAAACATCACATTTTGCTGCTGTCGATTTAAAGTTGGTCTGGAATTTACCACTTTGGTAACCATCAGTACTATTCGCCCACATTAGTTATATTAATTTTGTGGAGATCTCATTTGTATTCACATTGCATTTATAACGAATCGTTTTACTAAGTTATGAATAGAATGAAGTGTATTTTGACGAGTGAATACAATTAATTTTGATGGATGATATTCAACATACAGCATCAAGAAGTAATTTTGAAAAATTCGTTTCACTCGAGAAGTTTTAGTGTCTGATAATGAAGATGTTCATTGAAGAGCTGGTAAAAGCTCGTCGTATTCTGACTGTGGACTGGGAAGTTTCATCCTGAAAATATAATTTCTTTGATAAAAAAAGAAGAAAAAAAGTAAGTATGACATATTTGATTAAAGCTAATATTCTTAAACACGATAGATCATTATATTAGATTTTCTAGTTATCTAATTTAGCTTTACAAATATAAGACTGATTCAAGTCAGAATTTGTGTGAAATATAAGAGACAGCTCTACTTAGTTATTCGGGTTCTGAACGTGACTTTAGTTAAGATGAATCATTAAACTTTTTGATACCAAAGTTCTTACATTGTGATGACGTTGTTCCAAATCCAGGTTTCGAGTGATATTTATTCTGACTGTATTAAATCTTGAGGCTTGGATGCATTGTAATAGTTATGATAATGCAATAATTAGTAAATTTCTAGTAACTTTGAATCGCAAGCCACAAATATCAGAACACTTATCGTTTTAATGACTATAAACAACGGGAGTCGATTTTAGGAAAAAATGTTTTGTTTTCCTGTACAAGTTGTTCCTTAGACGATCGCTCTGGGATCATTGAGGTTAGATAATGATTTACTTCTATGGCAGTAATGAAAAGCTTTGCGTTCAAGTTAGTTATATTTTGTGATAAAAGGTTGTTGAGATAAGACCGTGCATTATTCATGTAGAAATATATCTAGAAAATTCAGTAAAACTAGAATGTTGACTGGATTTTGATCAATTATCAAAATATATAATTTTGTACTTCAGAGTTTTGCAGTCATTTTCCCCAAATGCGACTTGTGCATCTTTCATGGCCAGTGTTGCTGAAGACGTTACAGTCCCAAGAATCATTAGGAGCAAAACTGCAAGTTAAGTTGAACTCGAACCCCCTAGGAGGATAGTGCTCTTAGTATACCTCACACGTGGTGCACTGTAGACATTACTTTAAGTTCTTGGCAGCTCCCCTTCGGTTGCTAATTACAATCTTGTTCAGTTTTTGTATATACCTCCATTCATATTCTCTTAACTCCGTCCTACTTTCCACCTTCTCTTAACAACAATTGTTTCAGCATTATTTTCATCGCTGAATGACCTCATTGGTCGCCAGCACTTGGCTTGGCAATAAATTTGGTGGGTATTCCAATTAAAAGTTAAATGCGAAAGAATTTTATTGAAAAGAAGAAAGAGGACACTTACTTTAAACTTCCTTATGATGGAATGGAGCAGTTTCTATTCATATAGACTTTTTTAGTGGAAATGATTCAGCCTTTCAGCTTTGTCTGTGGGACGTTCGAAGCATTTGCGCAAATATTGCCGCCCATTTCCTATCGACAGAGTTCGCTTCGATTCATTCATTCATTCTCTCTCTCTCTCTCTCTCTCTCTCTCTCTCTCTCTTCCAGTTGCTCTTTGATTTGGTGGGCTACCCGTGTCTTTAGCGAATTTTTGTCATAGTGGCTGTTTTCACCTGTCCAGTTAACTATTTTAGATTTCTTTTAAGTTTCACCGACATTTTCAAAACAACCGAAAATCATTGATGAAGTAACTATTAACCCCTTTTACCTTTGACGTAGAAAATGCATTAGAGTACTACAGAAGTCTTATCAAACTAGCCGGTAGTGGTAGTCATATAGTACATCACACTGTCAGGCGAATCCCTGATAACCACCGGAATTTGATTTTTTTTAAAACTATTGTTTCAGCTTGCATAATATTGATACAACAGTTGTACACGAAAGCCACGTTTATACATTTTACCACTTATCTGTCTAACAGAGATGAGCTGTTTTCGATTCTATGGAGAAGAAGCTGAATTCAACATGGAATATGTTCAGAAGAGAAGTCAAAATCGCATAGATCTTTCTACATATTACACTGCAATAATCTCTGTAACAAACTCAAAAACTTTGGGACGCTCTTAGCCTTGGCAGATGCACTTGTCATCTTTTGGACATAGTGTTTTAAAGGTCAAGGCAATCTGACGTTAGGGACATTTGATGCTATAGATAACACACACACACACACACACACACACACACACACACACACATATATAGATATATATATATATATAGTATATATATATATATATATATATAATATATATATATATATCTATACAAGATAGTAGGTTATATATATATATATTATATATATATTATATATATGATTTGAGATATATATATAGATTATATAGATAGATATAAGAATATACATTATGAGATATGTAATATATATAAGTATATATTATATATAGATCTATATTATAATATATAGATATATGGTATATTATTAGATATATATAATAGATATAAATTTAGATATATATATATAGACCTGATAGTATATATATATATGTATATATAGATATATTATAGAGATGAGAGATTACGTAATAGATAAGTGTATTTATGATTTATGATATAAGATCTATATATAGATAGGTAGATATCTATATCTATACATATAATAATATATATATAATTCTATAGATAGAATAGTAGAGAGATTAATAGAATCGATAAATATTATATATTGGAATATTTATCGGGTGATATAGAGATGAGATTAATATATAGATAATAATTTATAATGTTTATATCTTAATATAATATAAATCTTATATATGAATTATATTATATTATATATAATATAATATACTCTAGATATATATATGTAATATAATTATACTATTTAAAATAATGTAATAATAATAATATAGATATTATATATGGAATATTATAATAATAATATATTATATAGTATATATGTAATGATTAGATAGATAATATAATATTATAATATATATGGTAATATATATAATTAATATAATATACATATTATACTAAACTGTAAGATTATGTAATATTTTAAGTATATATATAATATATGTATATAATATAAATATATATGAATATATATATATAAGAATATACAATTAATTATATATGTAAGATATATAAAAATATATATATTAATCTATATATAGATATAATAATATGATATTATTATGATAATAATTATATGAGTAATATAATAATATAATATATATATATATATATTAATATAACATATGATATATATATATATATATATGTATATATAATAATATCTGTATATATATATATATATATATTATTAATATATTATATAATATATATATAATATTACATACTATATATGTAATTAGATATAATATACATATTTTTTTTTTTTTATATATGAATATTTATAATATATATATATAATATATATATATATATATATATAAATTATATATTATATATATAATATATTGAATACGCGAGCATGTACAGCACCGGCATATTGTTTCCATAGCACCACTGTATAACAGAGGCTTTTAAATGTGGTTCGTTGAAAACTTCAACATTGTTTCACACAGACGCCTAAACAATCGCTGATGCTTTCAACTCAGTGAAGCATATTATTGAAGTTTCAGTCTCACGGTGAACAAGGAATGTTTCTGGCTTTCACTCCCTCGCACACCTGTAATCTCGTTAGTTGACAGTTTACATTTTGTTTGCATGAATAGGTAAGAATTTTTTCTGTTCTTTTTGTTTAGCCTGGACTGCATAGTGAGGTGTTACCGAATTTAAAATTGTTCGTTGATTGACGGATTTTACAAGCGAAACTCGACATTGACGCTCCCGTGAACTGGAAGGGTTGCTCGGGGAAGCCTGGTGATATAAAATGCAACATTCATCATAGATCTATCAGTTTCAGGCATCGTAGCGTGTTTCGAGAAATTAGGTCTGTAATGGAATTTCCTTCATAGAATTCTTATATTATATAAATATTATCTTATATATATATATATATATATATATATATATATATATATATATATATATATATATATATATATATGATATATATATATATATATATATATATATATATATATATATATATATATATATATATATATATATACCTCTTTTATTTATGAATAAAAATACGTATATATGTATATATATTTGTGCGTTTATTTGTGTAGCATTACATGTTAGAGCGTTATGCTGTATATGAATCAATTACATTTTTCGGAAAGTTAATAAAACTCAGTTATATTTTTTTGCTTCTAAAACACTTACTGAGGTCTAAAAACTAAATATTTTATTAAATAAGAGTGAAACGATTTTAATTAGTTAATGTTGCCAGTCCATAATATTGTGTTGACTACTTACTTTGCGAAATTGCCGACAGGCATGAATAAAATCGGTAAAAGAATCAATTAAAATAAACAAGTGTTCAAGAATCTTTGTGCCGAGTTACTTCATAAGATAAGTAAGTTGTTGGGTAATATTTTCTGATACACACTGCCTTTAAAGAATACACTTCGAAAACAAATCTAAATTGTTCGTCAGATGACATCCATATAATTAAAGACATCCCTTTCTACCGCTGCCTGATATCGATATTTAAATACAGTAATCTTGAATAACTGAAGTTTGATAACTTCACGAACATTCAATATCTCGGGTATATGTTTCTATGATTTCTCAAAATTCATGATTGATGGCCACCTTTGAATAACTTACAGCACGGATTAATTAACCATGTTGTTTCTGAGTTTATGGCACCTATTTTCCTGGTTCGGTTAAAATTTTGATTTGGTTCACCTAGGCTGACTACATCTAACTTAGACACGTTGATTATATACTCACAGACTGCATATAATAAATTAATATATATGTTATCCCTGTTCCAGAAATTCAGGACTGAAAACACGTAATGTCGTTAGAACACTGAAGATAATTTAGAGCTTTTAAGAGGTTGTGTATATCTACGATGGAATTAATTCTAGCTGGATAATTTTGGATATGAACAATTTCTTATGGGATTGTCCAGAAATATTTTGTAAACATAACGAGACTTATCACGTAAGTGAAATTTGAACAGAATTCTTTGGTTAAAGAAAACAGCCACAGCTGTTTCTTCAAAAGGAAAGCTCCAAGAAAAGCGCAGAACTTTCGGCTTCCTTAAACTGCAGTACTGCAGTTTATTGTTGGTATTTATGGAGAAGAAAATAGACGAGTATTTTATTCTTGAGGAACTCTGTTACTGACACATCACTATATTTAAACTCTGGAACAAAAGCTGCATGAAAGCCCAACTTTTCGAAGTCTTGCAGAAAGACGCTTTTCTCAATATGGATGCCAGTCAACTCTTGACAGAGGGTTCGGTCTAATGTATGAGGAATATTAAGGCGCAAAGGCAGAAATTCCTACAAACTAAATGAAGTTCCGTAATGACAATTCTGTAGCATTTAGTCATTTATTTTTCAATATTTCATGCCGTTTACAGCAGTTAGAATAAAATTATTGAAATGAAAATTTACAAACTCGGTAAAAAGTACTCGACCGAATTACATATCGACTGTAATAATAATAATAATAATAATAATAATAATAATAATAATAATAATAATAATAATAATAATAATATGCTTTATTTCCAATATTTACATTGGATGCGAAATGGGCCACCCCAGTAAAGTACGATATGTTGGGTCAAGACTCGAGCGGCAGCAAAGTCAACTTCAAATGCTTAGGCTGTCACGAACCTTGAGTTGAGAATAAAATTAGAGTTCGTGGACTCATGCGAAATAATTATCTTTGATACATTGAATAAATGTATTCAATTCTAATTTGTTTTATTTCAAGTAGAACATCTTTGAAAGGAAATATTATTTATTGTTAACTAAATAATCTGGCACCTGCATATGGCAATATTTCCATAACGAACAATGAATTAAGAAACTACGCCAATAGTTCGGTAGCCGACTGTAAATGACAGGCAATTACATAGAAAAAAGATCCACCTTTTTTATACAGATTTATGACAATTGCATTATACTTAACATATCGAAATAAAAGCGAAATAAGACAAAATGGACATACCTTGTTTTAAGGCTGTGTGTTGTCCAGTTGAGGTATTTCTTTCGAATCCTTTGTCATTTTTTCTTGTATGGACTATGATACGAGGTGAAAAGATATGTTTTTACTTTATTGTTGCTATGGACTCGATCCAGCTCGACCACTGTTGAATGCTGAATATAAAAGTTATTTTTGGATTGAGAAAAACATTAGCTAGTTGTGAAAGTAATGCCTGTCAAGTTATTGGCTGCCGTCTAGAATATCCTTGAAGGTTTCATTCATATGTTTGAGTAATGGTCATTTATGTTCAGTTTAATTATAATGTAATCTAAAAAAAAGATTGGCCTTGAATGTGGGACGAGAGATCACAACAACAAAAGAAAAAAAAAAACTACGGCAGAAGGCCGATATTACTGAGAAAGGAGGAATTTACATAAAAGCTAGACTTTAGTTTTAAATGAACTATATTTACATTAATTTACATAGGTCCAGTAACTAATAAGATGGTTGGTTGTTGATCCACTGGAAACACGTGGCTGGGCCGCCAGACACTGAGGTCAGAATTTTGCGCAAACAGGTTATTTTAATGCTAGACTTATTCCAAAGGGTTCCCAATTTCTCCCACAATCAGGCACGGCGTTTGTCTGCAAAGAGATTGCATTCTAGGATCAGTACTAAGGCGAGGTACACATGGGGAACGGTACACACTATTTGCTCTCAGTCTAAGAATTTAAAAACCACTCAAAGGGGCAAGAAATGAGTGGGAGTTTGCAAAGAAAGGATTATTGCATTACTTGAATTAACTAGGGGATGTTTACTAGCATCACAAGGGAATTAATCACAGCATTGAACTAAGATTGGGGGAGTGAGAAGCTAAACAAAGAAGTGGGGAAAGTCTCCTTGGAAGAATGGAAATATAATACAGACAAAAGGCAAAACAACTCACTGGCTATACTAAATTTGTTTCACAGTACCTGGAAATCCTGGGCTTGGTAGTCTTCTTATCTGCTGATATTCCTGTGCACTATGGAGGTATAAAAATACTTGGGATCCCCCCCAGAGGAGGCAGGGGGAGCAGAAGGGGAGAAGTGGAGTCTGCAGGGCTTGAAAAAGTCTGAGGAAGTCCTGCTTCCGAATGGTTCAGAGCAGTTCTGAGAGTTTCTGAGAGCTTCAGAGCGTTTCTGAGCGAGTTCTGAGGGCGAGCTGTTATGGCCCTGTTCTTTTAAATTCTCGCCT
>NC_087203.1:17240378-17265378 GCF_015104395.2 Macrobrachium nipponense
CAGCAAGAGCCCGTGCTGGCATAAAGCCAGCTTAATCTTAAACAACAACAACCACCACTAAGATTCAGTCCTCCAGCAACCATCGCTGTGACCATGCCCTGGCAGATCTGGGCGAAACGTCAGAGAGAGAGAGAGAGAGAGAGAGAGAGAGAGAGAGAGAGACTTGAGAGAGAGAGACTGTAACGTATATGTATATAGCAGTAATAAAGATAATTCAATATGACTACACTGGATTTGACGATCCCCTTTGGCACGTTGCTTGCCAGTTTCAGCAACATTGAGAAATCCTTAATAAGGAAAATAGAGAAGACTCTATACAAAATTAATGGAGCTGATGCAGCAATCCTTTTCAACAATAATAATAATAATAATAATAATAATAATAATAATAATAATAATAATAATAATTAATAATAATAAACACCGAGATGTAAATTTTTCCAATTGTTCAATTTTAATGGAATGTTTCATCTTTTATGTCCTTACTGACCTTTTTACTAATATGTGAATTTTATCAACTTAGCAGCTGTTGACGCAATGTTTTCTGCAAGCAGAATGAAGAAGGGTGAGGCGTTTAGTAACTTGTTCTAACGAGAAATATTTCAAATGTATGAGTAATCTATAATTAAAATCCTACTTCTTTGATGAACCCAAAATTTGTGTATGGCTCATGAAGACACTCGGATAGAGAGATAAGGAATATTTCGGTTTTCTGAATTCAAGTAATGAAATAGAACATCATGCATGTCAGCGAAGTGAACCACAGTCGGTTTTAAATGACTCAGTAGCTTTTCGCTCAGCAACCTCCGATGTTCATTGGTAAAAAAAAAAAAAAAAAAAAAAAAAAAAAGCTGAATGAATACTTAGAAAGTGACATGCAACTTAAACATATAGCAAATGGTGAGAGGTGAAATGATCTAGTTCCTAAACTCCCAATCTACACCTGGTGATCGAAAGGAAACAGCAAACCATAAGAGGGGAAAAGAAACAACGGTAAACAGCCACACAATATTAGAAGACCAAGTTTAAAAGTAGGATAGCAAGGGAAATATTTCGCACTCATCTAAGCTTTATAGTTTTTATTATTCTTCTGTTGCTTTTTTCACTTCATATGATGGAGAGAGAGAGAGAGAGGAGAGAAGAGATGAGCGGTGGAGAGAGAGAGAGAGAGAGAGGAGAGAATGAAATACAAATCACAAGGGCTTCAAATCTGTAACCTTATTCCCCAAGAGAGAAATGGGAAAGACGCATAAGGTTGGTAACAGAAATACCTCGGAGATATTTCCGGGGAAGAGGAGCCCAGACAGATCCCCTCCAGGGTCGAGGCAAAAGCTCCAGAAACTGTTTCTTTGGAACATCTGAAAACGTCAAAGTCATGTGTGTTCCAGAAAAAGATGTCCGTTCGCATTTCCGTTCGTATTCGTTGCTTTGCGTTTGACATCTGGATAACAGACTGAAATTAAAATATATGATTAAATATTTCGGGATACTGGACGGATTTGCTTCTAAAATACATATTGTAACTATACTCGATTACCTAAACCTCATTTTATATATTTACAAATATATCAGTATGCGTGTGTGCGCGCGCGCTCGTGTGCAGGTAACACTTTGTTCCTAGCAACTATTGATTAGTATGAATAATGATTATTTTAATTACTAAACGTTCATGACTGCAAATAAACTAATTCAGAATTTTTCACATATAAAAATATATCAATATATTGATAGAGTCGCGTAATAGATTGTATCAAACACGCCATATGTAACGTATTTTCACTTATTCATCAAATACTCGTTAATGTAATGGGATTCATCAAATACTTCGTTAATGTAATGGGAATGTTATGTGGATAATGACGAATATAATATTTCGCTAATATTTCGTAGAGCAAATATCTGAATAAAAGTAAACATTAAAGGTTCATCATATTCTGATGAAAAAAAAAAAAAAAAAAAAAAAAAAAAAACAAAAAAAAAAAAAAAAAAAAAAAAAAAAAAAAAAAAAAAAAACTCGCACCCAACTCAGCAGCCTTTTCGAGTTTGAATATAATGATTTTGGGCCTAAAGTTGAGAGGCCGTTTTTCTTGTAAAAAATCGTTGTGGGAAGAAGAGAGAAGAACCGTAAGGGAGAATCTTTGAAGGGTAATGATTATCGACATTTCAAAGTATATGCAAAAGTACTACATTTGCGCATTCTGCACAAAACTGCTATAAGACAGATTGCTGAAAGGAAATGATGTAGCATTATTAAACTTCCAATACGTGAGGCCCAGTTCGTATTCAGAAAACTTTTCTCATAAAAAGTTTTGGATGATATAATGAAGCTTTAGTTTTAGGAAATTAGTATTAACTAGTATTAACATATGACTATGAAAAAATGATTAAAACATCTACAATTTCTTTAGAACAATTTGGAAATTATTACACATCGTTTTAAGCATACCCGCTGTAAACAGAACACCTAGAATCAAGACCGCCCTCTCTCTCTCTCTCTCTCTCTCTCTCTCTCTCTCTCTCTCTCTCCGTGGAAACTCATTAATAAATCCTGTATTGGTATGGTTTTTATTTTGAAGTTAAAATTCAAATGGAGAGTCATTCGTGCAAATAATAATAATATAATAATAATGATAATAATAATAATAATAATAATAATATATATAATGATAATGATAATAATACACTTTTTATAAACAAAGAGCATCTGCATTATTAAGCACCACGTATCAAAAAGCTAGCATCCATGTCGTCAATTATTACGGGCTGAAAAAGAATTCATATTTATAGGAAAGTCACATTCTTCAGAGTTGGAAGCTTTAGCTATTATTTTTCATAAATTTCCAAGACGACAGTACAAGTTCGCTCCTTTTGCCTCTACGCCTCACAACTGCATGCTAACTTTGGGCTTCTGTAAAAATGTGCTATTTCCTCACCAGTTGACATAGATGCATTTGTCTCTTACCTTATCTTTAGTGCTTTTTTTTCACATACCCTTCCATGTTGACCCGTTTACATCATTGCTCAACGCATTTCACATAATTTAAGCTTATACTAATAATACATCTTCTTAGGAACACAAAATTTTGATTAATGTTGCTTGATACTTTTAAGGGGATTTTGAAAAGTAGCTATGACTAGGATTGGCGAATCTTGGTTTTGTTTCCGTGTCCCAGTATGACTTTTCCTCTGGTCTCTTCCTTTATTGTGATCCGTCATTATACTGCTTAAAATGTAAGCGTTTGAGTCTTTACCAGTTATCAAAATGTTAGTCTGAGAAATAAGTAGTAGTACATGCGAGAGGATAACATTTGGTCCAAAATAAGTTGCCTGGATTCATTAGCATCTGCGTATACTTCCCCGAGAATCTCCTTTGCTGTCTATGCATGACTTGCCAGTAACTGGTTAGTTCAGTTCACGTTTTTATAGGGGTCTCTTCACAACCTCTTCCTCTTGACTGAAGTAAACCAACTGATTTTCGTTTGATACATGACATGGTTAGGACTTCCAGCAGAAAAGAAAGATAAGGAAGAAGCCGTTAGTTGCCCCGAGTTTGGTACATGATAGAAAGTTTGCTTTGACTTACTGTCCTCTTCCTGACAGTTTGAGAAGGAAAGACTCGCTCTTTCACTCTTTTTCTTAAGAAATTATAGATGGTTTGTCTTTCTCAACTCTCTTGACCTATTTTACATGCCAGAGGACTGACAAATCAAGCTCACAGACCGTGCGTGAAGCACTTAGGGTCTATGACTTGGTAACTTCTCACGCCATTCGCCTTTCTAAGAAGATCTGTCAACTCCCAACTTAACAGATCATGTACTCAATCTTTCTGTAAGAAGCGAGCATGTCGGCATATAATGGAAAAGTTCATTCATGGCAAATATAGTTTTATACAAAGAGAGTAAAAAAATGAGCAGCGGCTCTTAAACTTTAACCACGGGCTGGTGGTGGCCTGGCCATTATATCGTTGCCAGGCGCACGATTATAGTTAACTTTAACCTAAAATAAAATAAAAAAACTGTTGAGGTTAAAGGGATGTTCTTTGATTTGACTGATGATTGTAGGGTGGATGACCATCATACCAATTTGCAGCCCTCTAGCCCCAGTAGTTGTTAAGACTGAGTGCGAACAGAAAAATGCGGACTGACAGACTATGCCGACACAATAGTTTTCTTCAGAAAACTATAATTATTTTCTTTGAGAAAACTATAAGTTAGGAAATAACTAACTTTTCAATTGAATCTTGAGAAAGTTAACTGTCCCTTTGTGTTATTGATACTTTGTTTTTCCTCATGATACATGATTCGTATGCATCAAATGAGTAAACCAGCATTATATTTGATTACATTACCTATGCAGGAGAGGAATACCCTGCCCATATAATTAATTTACCTGACTCGTTCCAATATTGTTGTTTGGAGTTCGGAGAGAGAGAGTTCGGAGAGAGAGAGTTCGGAGAGAGAGAGTTCGGAGAGGGAGAGTTCGGAGAGGGAGAGTTTGGAGAGAGAAAGAGAGAGAGAGAGAGAGAGAGAGAGAGAGAGAGAGAGAGAGAGAGAATGTGGGGGTGGTAAAGCATCGTTGTCATTTTATATTGTTTAAATACTAATATTCTGGTACAAATAACTCATTGATATCAAATTCATTTTATAACCACTCAGAAGTTCATCCATCCTAAATCAAACTTATTTCTTGTTTGCTGGGTTAATACATTGTTGACATTTACTACTTGAAATCGGAGCAGATAAGAACCGAGTTCGACTCGGTGGTATAAATTAAGTATATCTAAAGTTAAGTATATCTTAGTTTAACCAGACCACTGAGCTGGTTAACAGCTTTCCTACCGCTGCCACCAATGTAGTATAAGTTTATTGCTTTTGCTTTTATCTAACTGTAGGCCACCAGTGTATTGTAGTCTTTTTATATTTTTGTAGATTTGTAGATTCTCTGGATACTTTGTAGTCTCAGGAGGCTTAGCAAGACACACCACAGTTTTTTTCTTATGTTATTAACACAAACTAAATATTTACACAGTTTTACATACACATTTAGTTAGTATTGAGGGTGGTACGGCTCTGAAACTAATATGAGGTGTTATATTTCACTAGATAAATAGCCGGCATGATATCAAAACTTTTTTCATAACACTTTCTCAGAAGTGGAAAATTGTCTCTGGGCAACGCAATTTATTAGCCATAAAGTTGCTGATCAAAGCTCACTCCGCCTTTTCTTGAGCGCAATTACAACGTTGCCTGAGGTAGATATCCTTTGCAAAGAAGTTCAAGCACTAGAGAATATCAAAGTTATCAAAAATTATTTTACACATTAAGATTCTCTCTCTCTCTCTCTCTCTCTCTCTCTCTCCTCATCTCTCTCCCTCTCCTCGTCTCTCTCTCTTTACAGTGAAATACTCTTCGTTTTCTATAAAAAAAAATGGAAAATGATGAGGGGAAAAAATTCTTTAATGTCGTAATGGATACGAAGATTCCTTAGATATGCCTATAGGGAAATATAATCTTAATACAACTACGTGAATTCCTCTGTTGTTTTCCGTGAAGTTTTGATGGTTTTCGAATGTAACCCTGACGCCGGTTATTATTTTGGGGATTGATTTCAGAATGGAAATTTCATCTCTTTAGGAAACTCGGTGTTCGTTCCCCTGATGTTATATCCTTCAGTGAGGTGAACTGACGCTGTTTTCAGTATTAGCTAAGCGTTAATTATGGACTTCTCTGCATGGAGTGGGGTGCAATTCTTTCGTTTAAGCGTCATCAATTGATTTAAGTTTAAAGGTATATGATGACTTGCCAGAAAAAAAATTGCAGTTGGACAAATCGTTTCCACGAGACTTAATTAGCAAAAGATGTTAATGAAAGTGCAAAGATCTAGGGCAGAATTGGTGCTGGGAAAGCTGAAGGGGTCTAGTTTTCCCAGCACAACAGCAATTCTGCCCTAAAACTTTGCACTTCAGGATTTCATTCGAAAGCCTTCAAAATTTCACGGAAAGCATCAATGGAATCCACCTAGTTGCGTTTAAGATTATATCCCCCTGTAGGCATATCTTAGGCATATTTCGTCTTCATTAAGAAACTAAAGATTTTAACTCCTCATGGTTTTCCTGTTTTTATAGAAAACGAAGTCTCAACGTCGAATGGACAGAGAGAGAGAGAGAGAGAGAGAGAGAGAGAGAGAGAGAGAGAGAGAGAGAGAGAGACTGTTGTAAAGGCTTTTCAGATATGTAGTATGAACTCCCTTCACAACTTTTAAAATAAAAACATAAAAACATTATTAAAACTGAGGAGGATCTTGTTTATGGGAGAGGTTACTTCGAAGCCGAAAATATTCGAGGGAATTTCCCTCCTGTTGATTTTTCTGTTCTGCCATTATCGTCAAAGAGGCTTTAGTTGCCTTCCGCTTGAAATGATAACTAATATGTATTCGTAAGTATAACTTTCGTGTTGTTTTTTTCATAAATGCTGTGACAAAAAAGAAAACTTGCTCATATGTCCAGCACGATGAAGTTACTGAATATAAAAAAAAATATTTTTGAACAGATACACACTATATATATATATCGTATATATATATATATATATATATATATATATATATATATATATATATATATATATATATATATATATATATATATATATATACACACCCGTGTGTATCTGTTCAAAAATATTTTTTTGAACAGATACACGGTTCAGATTTCTATGGTGCAAAATTATACAAACCAACTTACAAGTAAACATACAAACATTTCATTCTTATATATCAGATACATGTGAGAGAAAACCGCTTTTATTTATAGTCGTCTTTGAATACTTAAAGTAATTATTATCTTTTAACGTCTTCGGTAATGCATCCGGAAATTACTTCATAGCAATGAAGTTGACTAAAAACATTAATGACCTCACCTAAGGAAGCCATTCTGAGGGACAAGGAAAACGTCTCTGTTAATACGAGGAAACACGGCTGTATAGGCTTTCAAATAAGTAGTATGAACTCTCTTCACAATAACAACTTCAAAAAAAGGCATAAAAGGTTTATTAAAACCGAGCAGGATCTTCTTTATAGGAGAGGCTACTTCAAAGCAAAAAGAATTCGAGGGCATTTACCTCATGATGATTCTTCTGTTCTGGCATTATCGTGAAAAAGGCTTTAGCTGCCTCCTGCTTGAAATGATTACTAATATAAATTCATATATATAACTTCCGTGTCATATGAAAATATTATATAGTACACACACACACACACACACACACACACACACATATATATATATATATATATATATATATATATATATATATATATATATATATATATATATATATATATATATATATGTATACATATATATGTATACCTATATATATATGTATACATATATATATATATATATATATATATATATATATATTTTATACATATATATATTTATACATATATATATGTATACATATATATATTTATACATATATATATTTATACATATATATATATATATATATATATATATATATATATATATATATATATATATATATATATAATATTCAGCACAGTAATACCTAGATGAGAGAGACAGGCACAAAAGTAAGTAAATACCTGTCACTTTACCATGACTGTTTGAAGGGTGTAACATTTCACGTGAAAAGATGAACTGTCAGTTGCACCATCAACACAAACCCCTCCACCTCTCCCTTCTCATTCATACCTCCCCCTTCCCTCTTCCTTCCCTCCCCTTTCCTTTTTCTCTCCCCCTAAAAGTAGAATGTCATTCAGAGTTTTCTTGCGTTAAGTTAAGTATATGTGATTAACAGCTCTCTTAGGGCTTGCCCGAAGTATTAGATATTTTACGAAGCTACGAACCAATTAGTGGCCTAGCAACGGGACCCTACAGCTTATTGTGGGATCCGAACCACATTATGTAGAGAAATTGATTTCTAATCCAGAAACAAATTCCTCTGGCCTGTTAACTATCGGTACATTAGTTAATACCAATAGTTGATGCCTCATGCCATTCATTTCGACCTGCAATTCAAAAGGTTTCTTGGAGCTGGTGAGTATCGTAAGATGAGATGCTACTGCAGAGAAGTTAGGACAGAAACACCGGTAGAATCTGATGATAACCTCTTTGCAAGTCTACTCAAATTTAGCATGGCCAACAGAGTCTAAGTTTCTATTAAAGGTAGGGGGTAAGAGTCAGGGATAGTTAAAACATTAAGGTTCCTGTAGTCTGTGCTGAGTCTAAAGTGTCCTCCCATCTTTAGAGTAAGAAGACATGGTGATGCCCATGGACTATAGCTGTGCTTTGCTAGGCTATTCTCCAGCAGAAAGTTGACTTCATCTCTCATGACTTTCCTCTTCGCTGGATTTAGACAATAAAGTGACTGTTTAATAGGAGGAGAATTTGGTCTTAGACGATATGTTATGTTCTATCATTTTGCATATCCCTATAGCAACACTTGACACATTAGGAAATTGTTTGATTAGGTTTGTTAAGTCACTTCTCTGACAGGGTGATAAATGTGGTCGTGACCCCTCAAGATTTTCTAATATTGTGCTGTTGGTCGTTGTATGGTTAGGGACCGACTCATTCAGTACATTAAGTTGTTGGTTATTTGAACCAGCCTCGTCTGATGTTGTCTTTATGTATTCTTTAAGCAGATTTTTGTGAAATTTCTGAGTTTTTTTTTCTTTTATCTGGAGTAAAAATTAAATGATTATTAGATTCTAATTTCTCAATTACTGTATAAAGGACCTTCATATTTAGGAGAGAGGTTACACAGGTATTGGGAAAAATACTAACACTTTTGCTGATTTATCAAAGTGGACTTTTTTGGATTTTTGGCTCTTGGTGAAATATTCTTTAGCTATCTGCCTTACTTTAGGTAACTTATCTTTCCAGTTATTCATATATGTGTCTACATTTACTTTGGAGGATTCTAATTCCGAGCAATCCGTTAGACAACAATCTTTTGCGACTTTTAGGGGACCCCTGATCTCTCGACCATAGAGGAACTCAAAAGGAGAAAATCCCAAATATTCTTGTTTACATTCCCAATAGCAAACAGTAAGAAATTAAGTCCTTCATCCCAATCATGTGAACTTTCTAAACAATAATCGTTTAAACATGGATTTAAGTGTCGGATGGAATCTTTCTATAGCTTCTTGAGACTTTGCTGTAAACTCCTCTGTATACCACCCAAATACTTTTAGTTCTTTGAATACAGTTTTGAAAAGATCAGAAGTGAAATTAGTTCCTTGGTCAGATTGTAAACCTTAAGAATACCATAATGTGAGAATATATGAGTCAGTAACTAGGTTTAGCAGAAATATTCTTAAAGGGGAAAGCTACTGAGAATCTGGTAGAGGTGCACATGATAGTAAAGATGTATTTATTGCCTTGACAGGTGGGAGGATGAGGACCAACACAATCTATTAGAACTTTCTCAAAGGGCTCTTCTAAGACAAGGATAGGATGGAGGGGAACAGGAGGAATAGGTTGGTTGGGTTTCCCTTCAACTGGCAAATGTGACAGGATTTTATGGACTTTCTCATTCTTTGCCAAAAATGTGAGGTTGAAGCTTTAAAATGTTCTCCTAATACCTAGATGTCTATTGAGACCATCGTGTGCAAAGGGAATAACTTTACAAAAAACGACCTCACAATCTTTCCTTAGAAACCTAGCAAAATCAAAACGAATATAACTAACCCCACTTGTCCAGACAATGGCCAAGGCACATTCATTCTTGATAGGTCCCAGCTATGTACAGAAAATTAACGACATGTGACAACTCGAAACTGGACCTTTACAACACTACTAATTCTAAGACAAAATTAACAGATTCGTTATAACACTTAAACAAAACAAAGTATAGAGGACAATACTTATCAGGACCTCTTGATGACTGGATCTACTACGGAGTTTATTTATGGGCTGCCCAAATACATAAGGATGAAAATTCCCCTTCCCAGACTCCATTCTCGCTCCATTAATACTTCCAGCTATAAAATAGCCAAGTTCCTGTGTCCAATAGATTCAGCCTCATACCAGCAATATGACCACTTCAAAGACAAAGTCATTAAGCAATACACAAATTTTTTCATGGTTCCAAATTTTTTAATGGTTAGCTTTTATGTAGAATCACTTCACAAATGTTCCTGTAGCTGAGAGGTTAGACATAATTTTGATGAAGTTATTTCCTATTGATAATTCCTATTTTAATCAATTTAGTAAGGCTCACTTAAAGTCACTTCTAGAATTGACTGTGATTGACATGGTCTTCATTTTTAATGATACTGTTTTTATACAGACAGAGGGGACGGCAATGGTAAGTCCTTTAGGACCAACCTTTGCCAACATTTTTGTGAACTCCCTTGAGGAGCAAGCTACAGATGCATGTCATGATTTTCGTCCACTCTTTTATAAATAAACGTTGCATTGAATGATACTTTTGCCCTTTTTAGGATATGACTACCATGCTGAAATTGTTTTTGGAACATTTAAATGCACAACACCAGGACATTAAATCTACCATTGAGATTGAAACCCATAATTTTCTCCCCTTCCTCGATGTCAAGGTAACTAAGGATGAAATTGGTTTCCATGCAGGTATTTATAGGAATAACACTTTTACCGGTCTTGGCACGAATTTGTGTAGTTCGCGTTTTTACAGTTCTAAAATGAATTCCTTGTCCACTCTCCTTACGAATTTGTGAAGTTCGCGTTTTTACAGTTCTAAAATGAATTCCTTGTCCACTCTCCTTCATTGAGCCATTAACATGACTTCAATTTGGTCCTTGTTTCATGATGAAGTGATTATCCTCAATGATTATTTTAAGAATAATTACTACCCACCAGCAATTTTCCATAGAGCTCTCAACAAATTACTTAATTTGAAACTTAACCCCCCACCTTAGTCCATAGTGTGTTTATATGACAAAAGATTTCGGGAAAAATTTATCGGGCTATTTAACAAACAAGTACCCACTCTTAATCTGAAGTTAATCCCAATAAAACCCATGAACCCTTGGATCTCTTACATGTCAAGGACAGGATACCCCCTATTTACTTCTGGTGTTATTTATAAAAAAATTGTCCTTGGCACTTACATCGGTTTTACCGGAGGGGGCTGCTAAAAGTCCGAATCTCCTCTCATTAAGGAGTTAGATTTAGAACTGGCTGTCGACTATCTAATCCCGAACAGTCCAATATAAGAAATCGCTGCAAAAGTTTTAGGACACATATAAATGCTAAGGGTTTTAGTATTGTGGGGGGAACCCAATATGTGGAAGAGTTAGCCATACTTGAAACTATTATGATCAAATTAACTGTCAATACCCTTAATCAACAATCAACCTCTCCCCAGGTCTTCATCGCTTAAAGTACCTGCTATAATTGTTTATGCTCACTCCTCTCTCCCCCGCTGCATTGGCTTTCTCTGTCAGTTTGCATTACACTACTGGTGTGTGTAGGTGTCTTTTTTTTTAATTTTTTTTATTTTTAGAATTTTTAAATGTGTTCTTTAATATCTTTTAAGTGTTTTTAAAGTTGTCTTTTTAAAATGTGTTCTTTAATATCTTTTAAGTGTTTTTAAAGTTGTCTTTTTAAAAATGGCTTTTAACATGGTGTTAACAAGTATATAAAGTGTATACCTCTTACTGTTTATACACAATTACTGTTTGGGTTCATCGCTTTTTAATCCTGGAAGATGTACTCAACTTCTCGGATTCTTTGCTCTTCTTTGGATACGCTTGTTACTACGAAGGCTGAAGATCCAAGTTCAAAGAGATATGAAGAAATTGTGATGTCCGGTACGTGGTCAGGTCGGCAACGTGACCTCTTTGTGATTATGGGACCTGGGTTCGTTTCCCGATGCCTGACATCACAATTTCTTCATAGTTCTTTGAACTTGGATCTTTAGACTTTGTAGTAGATCCTACATGTATATGTATATATATATAGATAGATAGATAGTTTCTGTGAGTACTGGCATATGTAACAGTTGTGTTTACTTCTTAACTTCTTGGTATCCTTTCACTCCGCAGCGACAAATAAAGAGACGCTGTCTCCCTCGGTGGGATTCGAACGCAGGGACGATCGTGTTGGGGTCGACATAAATCTTTCTTCAACCTGCAAAGATATGTCTCTTTCCGCTCTATCGTGCTTGGTTTTTTTTTCTTATATTTTTTTTATTTCAAGACATATTTTGCTGTAGACTTACCTTCACCTTTAAGTTTCAGAGGTTACTGCTTTTTAGGCTGAAATATATCTTCAAACAAGTGAGCGATTTTCCATTATGAATTTATAAAATGAAGTGTAATTACCTATCATAGATTACTAACAAAAGAAAAAGAAGGTGAATAAGCATACTTATTAATTTCAATCCCATTTTAGCTGTTTACAATAAAAACGCGCGGGTAATTTAAAAGTTCTTCATTTTGTAGTTAATCAGTTTATAATATATATATAAATTAGTGATATTTTAAAAATATAATGATTTTTAATTAAAATCTTAATATAAGGGGGAGCTTAAGCCTCGCATTTTAATCAACAGTAACGCTCTACTGTTGAGAGAGAGAGAGAGAGAGAGAGAGAGAGAGAGAGAGAGAGAGAGAGAGAGAGAGAGAGAAGCTGCAGCAGCAGGGTGACTCGAAAAATAATTTTATTTTTTAAGAAAAAGGAATGTGTTTGATCGCCATATCTCGGTGCACAACTTTTTTTAATTTAAGGAAATAATGTTTAATTGCAGTATTTGATATTTCGTTTCCAGAAAAGCTCAGAGAAAATGACATCACCCCATTTGCTTTCAAGAATATTTTGCAAGCTATAACCATATATATCAGTATTTCTCAGTTGAGTCAGGTTATTCCCCAGACAAAGTGAATTTGATACCTCTGGGATAATTGTGTCTTCATGTTAGTATATCAACAACAAGAATTGATGACTTAGTAATGAGTTATCACACTCGGCCCCCTACCTCTTTATACAATCTCTCTCTCTCTCTCTCTCTCTCTCTCTCTCTCTCTCTCTCTCTCTCTCTCTCTCTCTCTCTGAACTGGAACGATTTAGGAAATTAATTGAAATGGGCAGGTCGTTCCTCTCTAGAATTGGTAATTTAATCAGACTTCTGGTTTACTCATCGTAAGAAGAATACGAATTATCCATGTTAAGGACTGGCGGGAATGGAGAGTTACGTATTCAAATTTTGATTAAAATGGTGTCAATCCGTACTTTGTTCTATGGATTAGTGTGTGCTTGAGGCGAATGGCGTGAGATAGTAACCGTCATCAAACCTTTGAGTTGTTCCTAACTCCTCACATAGTGCCTTTTGTGGCTTCGTTGTAATAACTTTGGCATATACTATGAGATCAACAGGGTAGAGATAGCATAAAATCCAGAAATAATTAAAACACAAAGTTAGGAAGAAAATCCGTTGGAAGTCATGATCAGGTCAAGCCTCAGACAAAAATAATTTAGTTTTATTTAGTCCAGAAGAACAACACGTGACGTCACATAAAAAATTGACATACAATATAGAAGGGAGATTCTAATGTACTGGTGATCAGAGACAAGGTTTTGTCATTTCACTTGCTTTTATTTTTATTATTGAATATGAGTAGTATACCTAAAATCAATATAAAAATAAAATAAAACACTTTTTTTTTTTTTTTTTTTTTTTTTTTTTTTTTTTTTTTTTTTTTTTTTTTGAAAATCTAGAAAATCTGACGAGAATGTCTACATGATGTAGGGTCCATTTTCCATTATTGGCAGATGGGGAAATTTACAATCCAGAGGCCTTCATAAAAAGTGGAAAGAATGGTTAAAAATTCTTGCTAGCAACACACACACACTCTCTCTCTCTCTCTCTCTCTCTGCTCTCTCTCTCGCTCTCTCTCCTTCCTCCCTCTCTCTCTTGCTCTAAAAAGCTAGAATAAAAGAAATCCCAATACAAAACGTAGAATCTAATTTCAGAAATATAAGCCTGTTATCCTGATGTACTGTTTCTAGATTTCTAGATATACATTCCTTGACATGACATCTTACGCTGGAGACAGGTATTACCGATAACACGGTCATTCCTTAAGATAAGCTTCCTTATTACACATTTCGTTGATTTGTTTATGGAAGGTGCAATCACCTTAATTGCAAATATGACCTATCCAGCAAAGGTATTTGATTAATACCAATACTCTACAGTAATTACCCTTTCTTCCAAGTCGTTTTTAAACGCTAGTGAAGCTTTAATTGCTTTAATTACTGTGTTTGGAGAGAGAGAGAGAGAGAGAGAGAGAGAGAGAGAGAGAGAGAGAGAGAGAGACTGATTAGTGGTGTAGGGGAAGGAACGGACCGGGGTGAGCAGAGGGTTGATGGTCATTAGCCAGAGAAAGTATTCTCTAAAATTATAAATTGTGCTTCTATTCGAACAAACTATAATAATAAGAGTGGAATAACTGTAGCAACCTATAATTTCGAACAGTATCCTTTGCTGGCTCCTAATTGTACGTATATACGAATTAAGACGATGAAAAACTCGGAATCCAATCAGTATATATGTTACACCCAATCTGTGAAATTGCCCATTTCATGAAGTGGGCTAACCACTTGCCCATTTCATGAAGTGATCAAACCACTTGCCCAGTTCATGAAATGGGCTGTTTCATGCATGAATCTTAAAATTTGTTCCAAACTAGTTGTTAAACCAGAAAAGTTGTTTTAAAGTCTTTTATTAAGTGTTGTAATACAAACACTTTTAACATAATATATGATGGCATTTTCAAAGTATCTTGTATAACCTCTTCAAGCTTTAGTCATGGAAGAACAAATAGCAAGTTGTGCTGCCTTGTGTCTACTGAATATGAAAAGACTGTAATTGCCATTTTGAAGAGAGGAAAGACTGGACAGACGCTTAAAAGAGAACACTACCACATCTTGCAAACTTTTCAGATTGCCTCCTTTGGTGAAATAGAAACAGTTAAAAAGAAGAATGGAAAATATATGGCAACTGAAGAATCAGTCACAGGAATTATCCAACAAGCCCACATTAACACCGGCCATGGTGGGGAAAAGGAGACTTACAAGGAGGTGTGTGAAAAATATGGAAATATTCCAAGATCAATTGTGTCGCATATATCGTGCATTGTGAAGCGCTGTGTTGAAAAGCGTCGCAGAAAAGAAACGGCAGCAGGAGTTGTAGTCAGACCACTGTCCGTAAGAGATCTCAATGAAAGAGGACAAGTAGATCTGGTCGACATGCAGACTATGAAGGATGGAAGTTATCGCTTTATTCTGCACTATATGGAGTATCTAACGAAGTTTCATGTGATTCGTCCCCTGAAATCTAAGACAGCAGCTGAGGTTGCCAATGAACTTCTTTTCATCTTCTTGGATATAGGTGCACCACACATCCTTCAGTCTGACAATGGACGTGAATTTACAGCTGAAGTGATCCAAGAACTTGACTCACTATGGCCTGAACTCATCATAGTAAATGGGCGTCCTCGGCATCCCCAGAGTCAGGGATCTATTGAAAGAGGTAATGGGGATATGAAACTCAAGCTCATGGCATGGGTAAGAGACAATAATTGTGCTAAATGGAGTTATGGTGTCCGTTTTGTTCAGTGGGTCATGAACAGTTCATATCGTGAGGCAATCAAGATGACTCCCTATCAAGCGCTCACAGGCAACAAGCCAAGATGTGGTCTTAAGTCAAATTTACCAGATGCATTCATCAGCAAAATATCGTCTGGTATTGAAGAAAAGAACTTGAAAGGCTTATAGAAGTTCCACTTACTGGAGATTCAGCTCTCTCAGCAGCAACCTGCTATGGAACAAGAAAATATCTCGACCGAAGTACTGCATCCAGCAAAACAGGCAAGAAAGGAAGCTGAGTATGGTCTTCAAAAGCAAGCTCAACGAATGTTAGCACGCAGCACTAGATCAATGCGAGCAGTTGATGTTGGAGACAATGTGTCTGTACCGGTGTCTCAATTTGACCGTAGTAAAGGAGACCCCCCTAACATAGTAGGTGTTGTATTAGCAGTTGAAGACAGTGGTTGTGTGATTGGCACAAAAAGTGGAATTATCAATGGTAAACTTGCCAGAAATCAATTCGAATTTGTTCAGTACAAAGGACTTTTGCCTGAAAATATCCCCAAACAACAGTTAAGTATTCGCGAACTAGTTCGAGCAGGAAGTGTGTGTGGTGGCCAAGGATACCAGAGATGTCTTTGCAGGAGCAATTGCTTGTCAAAGCGGTGTTCTTGTTTGAAAGCTAGCCTTCGATGCAACAGCCACAAATCATGTGACAATATTGACAAATAATTACTGTAAATTTGTTTGATATGTATGACCATTGCTTACATAGACGTGAAATTTGTCTATATTTTTAATGATTAAAAGAGCTGTTTAAAAAAATTGTATTTTATTTTATTAAAAGTTTTTTCAACTTACAATAATTTGTATTAGTTTTCCTTATTTTGACCCCAATACTAAGAGAAAAAATATATAACCAGTTTGTGTATGTCCGTATTTATTGCTGTTCAGTTTTAGTAATATTTCTTTCACTAAGTTGTGTTTAAAGTAGCTTGTTTCATTAAGTAAAGTCCTTTCGTGTTGGTTAGTTTTTCCCCCTTCCTGCACAAATACTTTAATGGTCGTTATAACGATCGTTTATTTGAATTTCTCTGAATAATATTGTATGACATTGAAGTGCAGAAAGATTTGATCTTGGAGCAGCAGCGCGAGATTCATATATATAAAAAGGTTCTTTTTGTACCAAAGATATATTTTCATGCATCATGGGCTGCCCATTTGAATGAAATGGGTGAAGGGTTTCCATTGGCCCATTTCATGGGAAGTGGGCTAACCACTTGCCCATTTCATGAACTGGGCATGTGGTTTGCTCACTTCATGAAATGGGCAAGTGGTTAGCCCACTTCATAAAATGGGCATTTCACAGATTGGGTGTAACATATACATCGCGAGAAGAAATCGCTAATGTCTGCTTGGATAGATAAACAGACTGATGTATGGAGTCTTTCCTACCCTTCAAGCGGGTTTTCCTTGCTTCTAGTGAAATAGGAGACCAGTGTCTGGAAGTCTGACGAAGAAGTTTTTCATTCAACATTTCACTGAAAGATTATAATCCTCCATTTTTTTTGTGGACGAGCGATATCGAAAATCGTAACCAGATTCATTTCATTGTATGGCATATTATTCTCGGGTCTTAATTCCCTCGTCGATTTGCTCGGTTTAAGACCTTATTAATCAGCATATCATTCATTGTAATATTGCCCCGATCATATATTTTTCATTGTGCATGTAAAGTTTGGAAATATGTGTGACCACATTTTCGTTTTAGTTGAGACGAGGGCGGGAAGTACTCCACACTTTTATTCGTTTTTATTTCACTGGTTTGAAATTATACGATCAGTGTAGATTATATCTCAGAGAATTTATAAGTACCAAGCTTGTAAAACTGAATAGTTGCATACGTAAGGAAACAAATAACTGTATTTACACCCCCCAACACAGGCCAATGATGTATGTATGTATGTATGCATGTAGTATGTATGAATGTGTGTGTATATATATATATATATATATATATGATATATATATATATATGTATATATATGTATATATATGTATGTATATATACATATATATTATATGTATTTTTTTTTTTACATAGTATTAGATCGACTAAACCCTCCACCACCGCAAGAGGTGGAGTGGGTAAAAGCTTCTCTGACGTTCCTGGATTTGTATGGTGTCCTAGGTTCGCGCCTGGGCGCCGACAATCCTATTATCGCCTAATAAAAATTCCCTTTCGGTTAAGCATATGTGAATATATATTAATTCCGAGGTAGAGTGAATTATTAGATATTAAAGGAAAGACATTTGTAGCTCGATGTATGTATATGAATCACGGTAATGTGATATGACTCATCTATAATATATATATATATATATATATATATATATATATATATATATATATATATATATAATTATAATATATTATGATATATATATATATAGTGTTCACCATAATTAAATGGCTAAAGACAGACAAAGAATTATGATCATTCTAATGGAATAAGAGAACCAATTCACTTTAATATGATATCTGAAGGGATAATGCTGCTATAGTCAGAGCACAACAAACCCAAAAGAACAAAGGATAGAACTTGCGGTCGGGTACTTCTTGTCGCCGTCTTTTTGGCCCATAATCTTTTGGCGTCGTCTTTTTGGCGCCAATCTTTTGGCGTCGTCTTTTTGGCCCCAATCTTTTGGCGTCGTCTTTTTGGTCCAATCTTTTGGCGTCGTCTTTTTGGCCCCAATCTTTTGGCGTCGTCTTTTTGGCCCAATCTTTTGGCGTCGTCTTTTTGGTCCCAATCTTTTGGTGTCGTCTTTTTGGCCCAATCTTTTGGCGTCGTCTTTTTAGTCACAATCTTTTGGCGCTAGTTATTACGGTGCTCATGCTTTTGGCACCCCACGGTTTAGCGCCAAAATTAAAATTGTATTTTGGAAGAAATGGATTAAATTAAACTAGGATACAAATGCTAAAACTTTATTCTGGCCTAAAACATTTATGCAACAGAAAAAGATTATAATCAAAATTAGCAATTCAATGTATTTTCGTACTCGTCGGCTAAACCACGCAAATATTCTAATTGTTCGGTTTCATCAAAATGGTGCACAATATTCAAAATGCTCTCATCAGCTCTCACATACTTGAGAGGTTTTGTTTAGGAGCATGGCCAGCAACCAATTGTTCATAATATGTATCTCGGCTCATGCGAATTTTTTCATGGTTCATGAATGCATATATTTTGGTAAGCGCTGCTTCTAAGTGATTATTAGTTCGGTCCTCTCTCCAGCGACTGTTCGATTGTATTGGTTCCACAACTCTGAAGGAAAAAGGCCGGGCCGCCTACCATTGCCTCTCCTCATTGGTCGTCCCACGTAATTATTTTCCAACCAATGAAGCGGCGATTGAAGTTGTAGAGGCAAGTCTTCTGGAAGGGCATCGATGTAGCTATCCAAGTGATGTATAAGTACGAAGCATAAGGCTATGATAATTTTAGCTCTTAAAGCAAATTTGCAATCATTGGTATATAAAACAGGGACCCCGATCTGTTTAAGAGGTTTATGTTCATTATGTGATAAATGGCAGAAACACCCTTGTATCATTACTAGAAAACATTCTTCCATTGTAGAAATAGTTGCCTGTTCAAAGTCACAAGAAATTTTTCTTGGATTTAATCCTAGGATTGCGTCATGAACCATCTGAAACAGACTTACATATGCTGCATGCCTGGATGAACTCCTCCAAGCCTTCGCATAATTAGATACACCTGCGTAAATAATGGAGGAGATAATTTAAAGGTCCCATCAACATACAACACTTCAGAATCTTGTAAAAACACATTTCAGTCCTGTCTCCCAAAAATTAAAATTCTATCATTTTCATGACCCCTGGTAGCTATAAAAACATGTTCATGTTCACCATTGATCTTCATATAATGTCTGTAGTGATCGGGAATCACTAAATCACGAACATTAACAGGATTTGGAGGAACGAGGTTCATTTGATTTCTTCTTCTCTTTACAATCTACTTCATTGCGTCTGAATTTAGAAGTGCTCTTGAGCGGCTTCAGAAATATTTTCTGCACAAGAACTTATAATGCCGGGTGTTGATCTTGACTCCATCCTGATTTTTACACTGGTGTTAATTAGAGCTACTTCCACGCTTGCTGTTAAAGCACTATGAGAATGCTCGTTTATTTCCTTTATCACTTCATTGCTTTTATAGTGTATACGAGCTTTGCACTCGTTCTTGCTTTCACATCTCCAAAACTTAATCAAAGGTCCATCTTGCTGTGCATGTTGAACACACAAAGATATCCATCGTGAGCAAATATTGGTTAGTCTTTCTTACTTGAAGGACCTTCAGCCATTGCTGCAGATAGGGTCGACTCGGCTACTTTTCAATTTTTTAAGAGAATCAGTAGAGTAAAATTCAACTAGTATGTTTCACTAAATAACTAGGTGCTTAGTACTAACGAGGCAGTTCCTATAATTTCAATATTTACTTTAAAATGTATCTTCGGTAGTTTTGGTGATAAGCATTAACTAGAAATTAACTAGGTACTACTGGCTTTAAAGGTTTAAGAAAAATAGTTTGGGTGATAAGCTTTAACTAGGTACTATTGACGGCGCCAAATCGTTGAATGCCAAAAACACCATGAGCTCCAAAACAAACGATGGCAGTATAAAATAAAACCGGCTGCAAAATTATGCTGTTCTTTCAGCAGAAGAGACAGAACAGTGTTCACTAATGAGTATCCTCAGCTTTCGACTTCGCCAGCCCCTCGAGTAGGACTCCTTCCAGTGGTGAGGGGATAAGGGACCCTGGCTTCTATGGGAATGCTTGTGCATTCCCATAGGTGCCCCGGGTCCTGACGGAACATCCTACAACCCTTTTTCTCTCACTTTTAATCCTTCTCTCTTCGCTTTCTTTCCTGAATCCTCTCCAACCTCTAAATTTTGACTTTTTTGGACTGCTTTTGTTGACGACCTTTGGAATGGACTTGGCCAATCTTTGACAGTCCTTGTGATTTGATGGAGGGTGGGGTTGGACGGCATTCCTCCTCACCCGTGGAACTGGAGTACCTGACGTGTCAGAGCGAGGGGAAACTTTTATGTTAAACTCTGCACTCAGTGCTGGGTCTTATCTCGACGGACTGACGACCCTCAAGGCACTGGGTGTGGGGTGTATATCTGGGTAGGACTCCTAGGGTACTATATCACCCTCTAATTGTGGCTCGATGGTGGGTATGGGGCCAACCTGGACGAATGTTCACACCATAGTCTGATGGATTTTTATTTAACACCCCCTCTGTTGATGATTCTCGCCTTATTAAGGATTCCGCATTAGGGTCTCCACTCGACCAAACACCGGGACACGGGGTGTAAATACTGGTGGTGTAAATGAAAATCTAAGAGTTGTATATTGTAGTAATATAAGTAATATAAGTGATAAAGTCGATTTTGACATATTACATAATTACATGAAACAGTTTGGCGAAACAGTTTGGCAAGGTAGACAGAATAAAATTACGAATTGTTAAAAGTCCCATCTCTTACGAAAGTTACATAACCTTTTGCAAAGCTGAATATGCCTCCAAAGCTCTAGAAAATCTTGATGGTAAAAATGTCTTTGGTTCAGTTTGCCATGCGAAGTTGTTTAATATAAACAATTTGGAAGAGGATGAGACAGACTATGTGCCCAGCAAATTTGAGGTTGATAGCCAAAAACACCTGGCAAAAGATGACCCAAAATTGATTTGGCATGTTGTAAATTACAAACAGGGCAAAGAAAACTTTCTAACAGCATGCAAGTATTTACAGAGGAAGATTGGTGCCATTCCTAAAGGCAATATTAAAAGATATGGTAAAGGAGTCTTGATCAAAGTAAATAACGATATTTAGATTAAGATGCTATCAAAATTCCAACCAACTGAAGATGGTAATATTTTAGATGTATCTCCTCATCGATCATTTAACATTAAACGGGGTATAGTTTATAGCAGAGACCTATATGAGTTTGAAGAGGAGGAAATATTAAAAATGTGTCCTACATATGTCATTAAAATTAGAAAATTGAAAGGCACTCAACATGCCATTGAATTAACTTTACCTGCTCCTACTTACCGGAATATATTGATATAGACCACTCTCGGGTTTGGGTTAAGCCATTTAAATATCAACCAACCCAGTTGTTATAAATGCTTTGAATATGGTCACGTATCAAACTCTTGTACAAAACCAGGAAAGTGCTTTGTGTGCTCTGGTGAACATGTAAAGGACAACTGCACAGCTGATAAATACTGTCTCCACTGTGCTGGCAATCATTCTCCCAATTGGAGGGGCTGTCCTCAATATATTTTCCAACAAGAAGTTGTAAAACACTGCTCATAATAACTTGATCAGCATAGGAGAAGCCAAACGCTTGGTTCGAGGTGCTAACAAAAGTGCTGCATCCTCATTTGCTTCCACTGTTATGGGAAATAATGCCTTCCATCAGCATGCTAAACCCATCATTAAAAATAACACACCCTCTCAGGATATTTCAACTTCTGTGGTATGTAATGAACTTCAAAGTAAAGTGGTAGGAAAAGCTGTGATTGATGAACCTCTCCCTGACCTGCAAGCAAATGCTGTCTCAGAGTTGAGCTCCTCGGTTAAGCCCAAAGAAAAAATAAAATCTAGAGGAAATCTTAACAAATCTTATGACAGTTTTCAGTCACCCCCGAAGTCAAAGAAATGAGAACATCCTCTCCTATAGAGTTTAAAACATCCAATTTCCAATAGATTCAATCCACTTGATGACCCCTTCCAGCCATTATCAACCTCAAAGCCATTAGAAAGTTAAAATTCCAATTTAATATCTTGCAATGGAATTGCAAAGGCCTTAGGACTCGTTCTGAAGAGTTAAAATTACTGTTGAACCATCATGATCCAGATGTAGTTTGCCTTCAAGAAACTAAGTTAGGCAACTCATTATACAATCCAGAGGATTAAATTATAAAATGTTTGTGATGAACCCCAGAGATGGTGATCGAGCTCATGGGGGGGTTGCAAATTATTGTTAAAAAGTCTTTGCAACATACAAGTGTTCCTTTGAACACAAACCTACAAGCTGTCGCCATTCGAGCATGCTTTGAAAAAGAGATTACTATTTGCTCTATTTACCTTCCACCTAGGTCAGAAATTACTTTGAATGATATTCAGCGCTAGCTAATCAACTACCTCCTCCTTTCTTACTACTGGGTAGATTTTAATGCCCATAATAGTCTATGGGGAGGTGATACCTTGAATGCTATAGGTAGAACCATCGATGATTTTATCTTAAATAATGATCTCTCTCTTACAATGATGGTTCAGTGACGTTTCATAACATCTACACCAATGTCTTTTCAGCTATAGATTTAAGCATTTGTTCACCTGCAGTCCACTTGGACTTCAACTGGTCTGTAGATGAACTTTTGCACGGAAGTGATCACTTTCCCATACATTTAAAGTATGCTAGAAACATACCTTCTGAATCTCTATAAAGTGGAAAGAAAATGAAGCAGATTGGAGGAAGTATGAAGGAAGCTTTCAATTACATCAGGAAGTAGAGTCATTTGAGTCTCACTTAGATGGCATATGATTGAGTTGGACCATCAACTATATTGGATAATGCCGAGAAATATATCCCAAAAACAAAGGGTAAACCAAGCAGGCCTGCAGTTCCCTGGTGGGACCAAACCTGTGGCAGACTGCGAAGAATAGTGAGAAAATGCTATAGACAATTCAAGGCAAAACCATCAGGAACAACGAAAACTACATAGCCAAACAAAGAAAATATATTAGAAAAGCTAAAAAGGAATCTTGGCTCCACTATATAAATGGTATCAATTCTAAAACACAGCAAGATTAGTATGGAAAAAGATTAAAAGCTAAGTGGGAAATTTGTTCCATCACCTGCTCCTACTCTAAAAATCAATGATGTCCTTATTTCAAATCCAGCTGATGTTGCAGAAAAATTTGGTGAGCATTTTGCTGACATATCAAGCTCCAAAAATTACACACCACAGTTCAGTAAGTTCGAAATGCTAAGGTGTCAATTAGATTTAACACAGAAAACAATGAAGCATATAATGCTAAGTTCTCACTAAGGGAACTACGAGAGGCTCTCTCATCTTGTGAGTCAACAGCCCTGGTGTCAGATAACATAACCTACAACATGATTAAACATCTTCCAGAACATGCTAAAATATATCTAATGAAAATACTCAATAAAGTCTGGGAAACAGGCATCATTCCCCCATCTTAGAAGATAGCCATAGTAGTTCCAGTCGTAAAGCTAAACAAAGATCCATATCATCCCACTAGTTACAGACCAATATCACTAACAAGCTGTGTCTGTAAATTATTTGAGAAAATGGTGAACTCTCGTCTAATGTGGCATTTAGAGGAAAAACAGATTATCCTCTGTTCAGTTCGGCTTCAGGAAAAATCGTTCAGCCTTGGACCCTTTACTGAGATTATCAAATCAGATTCAGCAGGGATTTTCCAATCAATGCCAAACAGTAGGGGTATTTTTTGATATGGAGAAAGCCTATGATACAACATGGCGATTTGGCATTGTTAAACGGCTCAATGAAATGGGAATCAGGGGCAATATGTTAAACTTTATCAACTCCTTTTTAAAGGACCGATATATTAGAGTGAGAGTCGGGAATAAGTTTTCTTCTTGTTATGAGACGGAAGAAGGTGTCCCACAAGGCAGCATATTGAGTGTTACCTGCTTTGCCATTGCTATTGATAATATTGTGAAATCTGTTTCCGCTCCAGTTAGGGCTTCACTGTTTGTGGATGACTTTGCCATCTATGTCACCACATACGACACTGTATCAGCCTGTAACTACCTGCAAAAGACAATAAATGTCATCAGTAAATGGGCTGATGAACATGGTTTCCGATTTTCTACATCTAAAACTGTGGCTGTTCGTTTCACCAGATGTACCCGCAATGAAACTATCCAAATTTGAAACTGAAGGATTGTCTTATTCCTTACAAAAAAGAAGTAAAGTTTTTGGGCATAATATTTGACAGCAAGCTAACGTGGCGTAGTCCACATTGACTCTATAAAAACAAAAAGGTTAAAAATCCCTTAATATTTTTAAGGTGGTATCGGGATTCGACTGGGGAGCTGATAAGAAAAGTTTATTGAAGCTGTATGATTCCTTATGTAAATCAAAACTGGACTACGGCTGTCAGGTATATTCATCTGCCTGCAAGTCCAGGTTAAAGGAATTGGATGTAGTACATAATATGGGATTAAGGATATGTACAGGTGCTTTCAGGACATCTCCCGTTGAGAGTATCTACATTGACTCTCATGAACTTCCTTTAGATCTGCGAAGAGAAGA
>NC_087203.1:17270378-17290378 GCF_015104395.2 Macrobrachium nipponense
ATCACTGTTGTTCACAGCGACATTTCGAGACGCCTCACAAGCACTCCTCGCTATCACTCAGCCACACGGATGTTCACAGAGCACCTCCAGGATATTTTAAGAATCATTGTAAGGCGAACAATGTCCAGTCAGATCACCCGACTGGGAAACTGCAGCAATTCGCTCATACAAAGCATCCTAAGCAGTGAAGCAAGAAGATCTAAAGTGTGGGAAAGATGGGAAAATGAGACGTGTGTTCCCTAAAAGACTTAATTTCTAGTTTTACAAAATGTCATCTGGAAAATTTGTCATCATTATTATTTTTCTACGATATTTGCTATTATCGGTATTATCTTATTTTCATTATTACTGTTAATATTATTAGTAGAGAGTTTTGCCACTTGAAATTTTCGTATTTAGTCTTCTGGACCTGACTACTGTAGTTACCAAAGGTCCCTAGCTGGAATTTAGTTATATGCAATCTAATCACTAAATGTGATTAATTTTAATGCTACTGTTCTCAATATTATCGCTGTTATTGCTATTATCATGAATACTATTTTTATACTTCTTCAGCAACTTTGTGGATATTGCCGTTTTATCATTTTTTATGTTATCTCATGTATTTAGATTGTGAATGTTATTGTCTATACTTTGTATAGTCAATGTATATATGGCCTTGAGCTGAAATGAAGAACTTCCTGTGGTGACTGAACGTTTTATTTTGATATTACGGTGCCGTCTGTCCCTTTTACCCAAGTATTACTGTGGTGACTGAAAAGCATTTTAAGTAACACATTTCTATGGTCTCAAGTTCATGAAATGAGCTTATTTACGCATAAGTTAGAAGGTGTGTGTCTAATGATGGCCAGGTGCCAAATTTTGTCCAGATTTGTCAAGCAACTCATATGTCTATATCGCACAAACATACAAACATTCACGTTTATATATTAGAAGATTAAGTCATGAAAAGCTCACGTTAAAACTATTTCAGTATCAGTGAATTTCTAAACGATAGTTATCAAGATGGTTTGATTATTATAAGCATCTTTTAAATATAGAAAATAAAAACTGAGTTTGGTGGAGGTAGGGAGGGTGGAGGAGTCGGTGTTGGCGAAACAATTATAGAGAAGTGAAGAATGGCATGGTTGCAGGGCCATTAGAATTACAAATCGAAATGTTGAGGAATAGTTAAGGACAATCACGGAGGACTTAATGCCGAATGTGTGGGTAGAAAGTCTGATAGTAAATGAGTTTCAACTGAAGGGAAATATATGAGGTGTGTTAATTACAGAGGAATCTACTAACTGAACATTTGTTGGAAGTTTTCAATGCCAGACGCACGATCCAAAGCTAACCGTAATCTTAAATAAAATTAAAACTAATGAGGCTAGAAGACTGCAATTTAGTATGTTTGATGATTGGAGGGTGGATGATCAACGTACAAATTTGCAGCCCTCTAGTCTCAGTAGTTTTTAATCTCAAAGGGCGGACAGAAAAAGCCATTTGAGCAGTTGGACGAATTTGAGCAATTGGACGATGCGATCAATATTTTTGGGTTTCTTTTCTTTTATTATGAAAAGAGGCTTTGCTGTTTTTTATATTTACAAAATAAATTGACGTCTCTAAATTATTGGTAGTTCATCATCATCATCATCTTATTATTATTTTTCATTGGTGGCTTGAGACCTTCGCCGTGTTGATGGTTGCATAGCTGCAACCTCCTAGACCTCCCGAGCTGTTCGGTGACGTTGCTGGGCACTGCGTTACGCTACGAGACTTCACGGCTATTTTGATTTTCATTGACTGCAGGAGTATCCCGTTCGGGGGCGTTGTCTTCTGTAGAGTTTTCGTGATCGGTGGCGTCATGTTGATTGCATGTCTTCTCTTATCCGTGGGGAGGAGAAATTCTTCTTGCGTCGTATTTAGTGCTGGTTTTATTTGTTGGATGAGAAACGCCTCAAGGAGGCGTAACCGACGGGTATCAGGGGCCTTCCCGATGATTTTTGCGTTCTGGATGATCACATCCACGTCATCCCTTCAAAGGAACCATTGCGTATTTACCTTTTCTCTTCACACCTTATCCGTTTATAATCAAATAAATATATTCTCGTTGATGAATCTGTATATATTTATATATATATATATATATATATATATATATATATATATATATATATATTCTATATATATATATATATATATATATATATATATATATATATATATATATATATGTATATATATATATATATATATATGTATGTGTGTGTGGGGGGGGGGTGGGGGGGGGGGGGGGGGGGGGGGGGGGGGGGGGGGATACTGTAGACATCGTTTTAATGAAATCACACTTCTTAAGCAATTTTTCGCTCTTTGTCTGCAGTTTTCCCCTATGTTGACGAACTATTAGACACTAATTGTATTGGACAGGTAGTCTTGATTTTCATCGCATTTAATGCCTTACATTTTTCATTGGTCAGGTCTACTTTCCCTTACAAATATTTTTTCAGTCTGTGCTCGAAATCTACCGCATTGGGATGATCATGTGCCCTGCTCATCTGCCTAATACAAGCAAATAAATGCTCCAGGCTATTCAGATTAAACCTCCTTATTAGGCCTTCATGCTTCATATGACGTCTTAAGCATTTCAGACAGGCCCATATGAGAGTAGCGAGACAGAATTATCCTATTTTGAAATTTATGCGAGACCAAATTATCCCTGTTTGAAATTGATAGAGATGATTCTTTTCTGGCAATCCACTGACACGTCTACTGAAACATGATATCAATCATTTTGTTCACAACACTTGACTGATACTCCAAATTTACACCAAAAGCACCTCGAGTAGCTATGTCGCCTTTAATAGATGAAGAATTCGTAATATCAAATTAAGAGCATTAATGAAACTTCTTGACAGTAACTGGGCAGCATATTTACACTCTGTCGTTCGGACCCCTGAACGTTTACTAAGTGACTCCGTCTTATTTTGTAAGCCAGTCCATATTCTGTTTTAGATCTCGTCACCATTTCTCATAACGGATGATCTGAAATTTTATTCCCCGTTTGACAACATGAACCTAGAATGTAGAAGGTTATTCCTGACTAATCTGAGTAAATGAGGAGCATCTACAAAAAGAAAATTTATTTGTCTGTCTACACGTGGGTTCTGGATAGACGTTTTCTTACCGAAAGTGTCGTCCCAAATTTTTTCCACAAATCATGCACTATTTCCGCCGCTAGATAACCTGAATAATATTCCACTATATCAAATCATTTATTTTTTCATCCATATTTGATTCGTCAAAATCAGCAGATGGGTTGTTTCCATTTACCTATTAGCCCTCTGAGCATTACAACTTGCACTCTCATGTTTGATTTATATAATCTGCCAGTGCTCTTGTTATAACAGATCAAATCACAGCATTTGCAAGATCCATTTTATCAACTCGACGACATGCTTGCTTCTAGTGCTCTCGAAACTTATCGTCTTTTGGGAAACTGAAATAATTGATGGTTGAATATTTTGATTTCATTCTTATATTAAGACCATCCGAAAACTGGACAGTGTTGGGCATTCTCGTAGGAAAAGCAACTACATAATGAAAAGAAAACAATATTCCTGGACAAATATGTTAGGTGGATCTTGGCAGATTTGGTACGCAGTCCATGAGATTGCTACTGAACTTCCATGAGGTTCAGAGCCTTTGTCCCGGTGTTTTTCCGGCAATAACTTTTTTCCTTTGCATTTGACAAAGATATTACTTAGCCATAGTATACTTTACATCCCTACCTAATTTTCGGCAGCATTCTTTATTACTTATATTTGAAAAAAGTATATTCATAAGAGTAAAATAAAGTACCCGAGGCCAGTGATGGAAACACTAATGTGTAGGTTCAAAGTTATACGTGACGTAAACATATGACGTCCCGACTCCTCCCACAAGGTAATGACGACAAACCGCTGTCTCTGAAATTCTGAATGAATATTCGCACCTTGTCAAGGCTTCAAGAATGGCGGCTATGTTGTCATTTTCCCTGTAGTTGCATGGCAGCTTTTGTGATTCGACTTGCACAATTGTTTAGAAGTGAGAAGGCCCGTTTGCAAACCCTACATTAGCTTGAACAGGTAAATGAATAGTAGGACCTTTTTATGGGGGGGTGGGGTAAGGAGTAAACCCGGATATCCAAGGCTACCAAGTCTTCGTCATTTGTTGACTTCCAAAAGGTGCAGAAAGATAATTATATATACTCTGTAAAGAAATATTCGTTGATTTCTTAGTAAAATATAACTTGCGGAACAGCATTAAAACTTGCTTTGCCAAAAAACTACAAACAAAACAAAAATTTATGGGTTATAATACATCACTGAATAACCTCTATAGGTCCCATGATTGGCTTGAAGTCTAAATTCTTTAATCCAATCTAATCCTATACAATGATTGTCACTGTCATATTAAGAAAATATAAAAGGAGTTATGACGAAAGCCAAAGTTTTCTTCACTTTCTTAATTGATTTTTAGTTTATATAATTTTTCAATGGAGAAATAGTGACAAAGTAATTTATCGGATTACTTATGGAAACCCTTTTCTTCGAGGATCTTGCACTCGACCTCATGGCATAAATCCCATACACTACTACTACTACTACTACTCTACTACTACTACCGCTACTACAAGTGTAAACAAGGAGTATTGGTTGTATTTCATTGTTGCCAGAGGTTGAGACTTTTTAACGAATACCCAATTATACATCAAGGAGGCAAGTTAACGACGTCTAAGTTACATTATTATATCTTCGAAAGACAATCTCTGAGTTTGCTGGCGATGTCTACAAGAAGTCGTGTTACTCTTATGATTACCAGAATTATGCAACTTTCGTAATACAGAATGCAGTAAAAAAAATTAGGTGGAGGTGTAAGATACCCTGTGACAAAGTGTCATCTTAGTCAGGTACGTTGAAAAAATTTTATTCCGGAAAAAACTCCGGGGACGCCCACTGTGAATCTCATAGTAGTGTTGGATACAAGCTTTGTTATGGCCTCTCTGTAGACTTTGCGCCAAGCAACGTTACCCTCACAGCTCAGGATGTCTAGGAGGTTGCAGCTATGTAACCATCAGCACGACGGAAGTGGCTTGATACCTGAAAAAAAGCAGACTTACGACACCAGCCAATATGGAGATCGCCATAGGGCAGACACCCAGCTGACGACCCAAATATATTATTATTATTTTTACTAAGAACGCATTGAATATGAAGGATTTATAACAAAACTAATTAGTATTTCTTAGTACATTTTATACATTAACAAATCATTATTGTTATAATGTAGACATTCCAGAAATATGAGATTTACGTCGCCATTCTACCATATTGTTTTGACCCAAGCAAAACTTTTATTGTCTCCATAAGATTTTAGTTTTGTTTAGCTTATTTCAAAATTATCAGTAATAGTAATTTTTGGGACGTTTTACATTGTTGTGCGAGTGTCGCTACTGTTGTGGATAATAATTTACTTTTGTGTTGCTCTTTGTGTATCAAATCAAATTCATTAACACACACACACACACACACACACAAAAAGAGAGAGAGAGAGAGAGAGAGAGAGAGAGAGAGAGAGAGAGAGAGAATATTTTTCAATCTCACGTAATGAATTTACCTCGCGTGGTGAGCAGTCTCTTACCAGATCCTCCAAAACGAAAGTGGTCAGATTCCCCTAATAAATGACTGGATTCTGGCCTGACATCGCTTCAGACGGGACATCTCCCCGGTGACAGGTAGCCCCAGACGTTATGTCACATTTACTCACCTAAATGCACCATCCTCCCTGTCGAGGGCGAGCGAGCATAACCCTTAAAACCTTGAAACGCCCCTAAACATCCTAAATGTTCATAATTAAATTCAAGTGGGATGTCTTATCGTTCTTGACATTACATTCATCTTCTCTAAATAGCTCCCTACGTTCCACCTTATGAATGGAAGTTTAGGTCACGCTATTATTGCTCCATGGTGACATTATTTCATTAGACACTTCACAAGCTCGCGCGCACACAGTCAGACCGTCGGGTACTGACTGACCTTTCGTTGTACGTGTTACATTCGCAACTGCAGAAAAATACTGTCATCTCACTCATTGATCAAACACTGTAAATTCAAGCTTATAAACGCTTAAAGCGCAAATTCATGCGAGCATTCTCAGTGTTTACAAAAACCGATGATGTCTGACATATGGAAGAAAATCGCGGAGCTTTTCAAATTAACCAATAAGTATCTCCCTTTTTACTGATCTCACATTCAGAAGGAAAATCGAGGAATTTCATTCATCAGCATTACTTAATTCCACCATAGGAGAAGCTAAATTGCCATCAACTGACCTTTAATTTGCCTTGTTACCTCTGTACAACACCTCGAATTGTTGACATTCCTGTTTGCTTACATTTATTTTTACCAAAGGTACTTTCTTACCTTCAAATATCCCGCCACTCTCTCTCTCTCTCTCTCTCTCTCTCTCTCTCTCTCTCTCTCTCTCTCTCTCTCTCTCTCTCGTTTCATGAGTGATATTTGATGGATTGGAGAAGTTCTACATGTTTACCATTAGGTCGTTAACTGCTGTCAAAAACTGTAAGTATTCAGACAAGATCTGATGCGATACTTGCCTTAAGTGATATCAGAGGAAGGAGGGAAAAAGAAAATTTAGCCTCTACTTTACGTGTTAACAATCTTTCCTTATTATTTTACCGACTGTAAACAGAACTGACGCTTCCTTCAGAAGTAGCTCAGAGAATGTTTTATTACATAACTTTTTGCATTCTTTTTGGCACATGCTCTGTTAAATGCGTTCTTTTAAGCAAGCTGAAGGAATAAATCTACTTCTCTAAACATGGTTATTTTTCATGCTTGTATTTGCAAGAAATCTGGTTACAATTTGATCTTGTTGCTCAGGCAGGTATCAGTTTGTCAAGTATCATAATCATTCGCCGCGTTTTCATTTCGTGAACAGCTTCTTCACAGTCAGTAACGCTTTACTTTGGCGGATCTTTCAAAAATTATAGATAATTTCATATGGATTAAATCACAGAATTTAATTTCTATGATCGAATGTTTTTGTTTTCCTTCTCTCGTCCTTTCTTGCTCTTGCTAGTCTTCAGTAAACTTATCTTTTTAGTCTTGTTACTTCTGCTGTTTAGGTATTTCCTGTCCTATTTCTCCTGGTTTTAATTTGTATTATAATTTTTGTACGTATCGACGTTTTAATGTGATATTTTGTAGGATGTTTTTTTTTTAATCATTACAACCTTGGAAATGCAACGAAAGCTGTCGTGAAACGTCGACATAATAAACTAATGTAACGATGGCGCCTTTCCCTTGCCTTCGAAATTGTATCGTGAGTGAGACCCACCTTAATTGATATATATATATATATATATATATATATATATATATATATATATATATATATATATATACATATATACATATACATATATAATCACTTTTATTGAATTTTTTTTATAAGAAGTAAATAGTTGAAATAATTGCAATGAGAGATTAGAGAGCAGAGAGAGAGAGAGAGAGAGAGAGAGAGACGAGAGGAGAGAGAGAGAGAGAAGATGAGAGAGAGAGAGAGAGAAGGAGGAGATTTTGAGAGAGATTAGAATGGAATTTGCTGGATTTTCGGGCATAGATATAAGTAAATAATTTTTCAATTCTTTGAGTTAACAATCATTGAAGACTTTAGCCGAGTAACGCAAGAAAGAGTAACATGCAAGAATGTTGAAAACAGAATAAACCTTTTTCACGATTGAGTAGAAAATATGACATACAAATTATGCATGGTTAGCGTCCATCATTGTATAATTCAAGATAGAAAATATATCAAGATTGGTTGAATATCTAGTGGTATCCTTTAACGATTTCTAAATGGGTAAGTCGTAGATTTTACCGAGAGTTTTATATTGCTAAATTTTCATCTTTGGCCAAATATACGAATACCGACAAACCCAGATGAGATACAGACACTTCTATCATGGCTGCATATGAACCGAAATTGAGTTAGACAAGAAAACCCCCAAATATGCTAGCTAGTTTGAGCTATCAGCGGCATCCCAGGCTGTATGATATAGTATTCTCATTATATTTGAAGCATTGAACCATTTACCTTTTATATAACTGCATACTTAATGAAAGTTTTTTTGCTGCTCAGGTGTTTCTACCATATTATTTTATGCCACTCGGGTATCTCCAAGTTGCTCTGATAACTTTCGGAACGTCTCTAATATTTTCTGGTATTTTTGTTTTCATTATATCATTCAATTGTGGTTTAGCCTCTATCTCCGACGCCTTGTTCAACATTTTGGTGTTCATTTAGAAAATTAGAAAACTATGAATGTTCTACAAACATGAAGGCATATACTTGAAGAAAGGTGAAGTCATTCTCTCTCTCTCTCTCTCTCTCTCTCTCTCTCTCTCTACTCTCTCTCTCTCTCTCTCTCTCGTTAGTTAGTATTAACTTGCCTGTATCTTTCCGGCCCTGCATCATGTCTTCGTTAGAAACCAGATGGATGTAACGAATTATTCAATTCATTGATGTACTCAGAGAGAGAGAGAGAGAGAGAGAGAGAGAGAGAGAGAGAGAGGAGAGCGAGAGAGAGAGAGAGAGAGAGAGAGAGAGAGAGAGAGACGCATGTAACACTCATGTTGATTGCATACAACTCAAATCTGCTAAGCAATGGACACCAGAAACATGGCACTCACTCGGTTGCAATGGCGGAGAAAACGGTGGCCTTCATTAAAGAAGTAATAACTTCAGTGAAGATGTGCAAATAAAGCAGTGTCTCTTTCAGATCTTGGCCTTTACATGCTACGACTTCTCTCTCAATGTGTCACACAGTGCAATTATAGTTTGAATGGTTACTGGAACAGGAATGATTTTCTTCACGCACAGCCAGTAATTTACTGCCTAGGGTGGTAATAAATGGAGTTGGTAGACATGTTCCAAAAACTGGGGTAGCAGTACGTCTTTGCACGTCTTCCTAATGTTGTCTTGATGATCATCATCACTACACATTTTCCAACTTACACTATATTTGCTTTGGCTTGCATGAAATGTCTAACAGCCAGTTATAAAAATGTTTAAAGAAAAACAGAAATGGCATAGAAAGATATAACCCTATTCCAAATCTGAGGTGTGTTCAGATCGCTTTTCCTGAATGGGTTACCATGAAAAATTATTTTCTAACAAACACTGTCTCAGATGAAAACTGAAATTTACTACAGAATAGTACAGATGTGATTGATAAAAATTATATGGAATTTTAGCTAGAAGCAACCTACCCCACAGACTACTTTGAAACCTACAGAATATTACTCACAAAAAGTGCATTTTTTCTTATTATTCTTCTTTTATTTATGAGGATTTAATCCATAGTAAAAAAAAAAGTAGTTATCGAAGTGAGACCAATAACATCTACATAGTGTAGGAATACGTTTATAAGATACTCAAGCGCCCACACAAAAAAATAATAGTTGAAACATGCTGGGAGTAATTTCTTTGTCATTTCAACCTAAACATGCTAAACAGAATCTACATAAGTATGAATTACATTCAATACTTGATAATCTTGTGGTACACGTCGTTGCACCTTTAAATGGTCATTTCGGTATGCCCATATATATATATATATATATATATATATATATATATATATATAATTATATATATATATATATATAATAAATTTATGTATATGCATATGCATATCTGAGGATGTGGCACTGTTAATTGTCCATTTCTCTTCATTGTAACAGCCGTTCATATATACTCTAAACCCGGGAAGTGGACTTACCACAAGGGATGATTCAATCTGACTAGAATTAAAGGGTTGGTAGAACATAGAAGAAAGGGAAAAGAGCCGAGGGCTTTACTAGAAAGGGGAATTTAAGATACTCTTAGGACAACTAGAATCACATATATTTACAAAAAGACAAATCAAAAGATGGGAATAAGGACAGGTAAATGGGATCCTTTCGGAGCGCTAAGTTAAGATGAACAGATGATAACTAGATGCAGGGGATTTCACTTCGAGGGAACGCACCGTGAATCAATATGCATTGGGTTTACCACGGCAATGAAAGCACAATCCAAGCAGAAGGATATCCACTCGAGAAAACTCCGTCTGCAATGGAGAATGCGCGCCATTAAATGATGAAATTAGTTCAATTAAGGGTTCAAGGATGCACTGAAGGTGCCAACGGATCCTTGGGTAAAACACTGTTGAATTCACTCGTGAACACAAATAATAACAAAGTAAAGTCTGCATGTGAATTGCATTTGAAATATGGAAAGTGGAATTGTGAAGGAAAAGGAACTACGTGACTGGCAAACAGCTCCACTTGCGTTTAAATCCACAGACAAGCGGCTTATGACTGTCTCCATTGGGCACTTTCTGTGGTCACGGTGCTTTTGGAGACGTTTCCCCTTTCTACAAATATCTTGATTTCTTAATATCATTGCTAAAGAATAAGTTGGTAAGCAAGGTAATATGAAATTAAGCATAACATAGTATAAATTGGACGTGTGGAAAATAAACAATCATATACAAACCGCTCTCTCTCTCTCTCTCTCTCTCTCTCTCTCTCTCTCTCTCTCTCTCTCTCTCTCTCTCTCTCTCTGACAAAACTACCGACAAAATAGTTAAGGAGGACATAAGTTAAAATAAAAAAAATCTAAGATTTAGGAGAGAGAGAGAGAGAGAGAGAGAGAGAGAGAGAGAGAGAGAGAGAGAGAGAGAGAGAGAGAGAGAGCAGGGTAGAATAGGAAGGAGATAAACCTGAAAATGAAAAACAACACTATAATCTTATAATTATAGCCTCAGGGTTTGTCTCGAAGACATTCAAAGGTGGAATCATTCTGAAGAACAATGGATAACGTGCACTGCCACTGGGTCCCGTTATAGTGCAGAGGATTTGGGTTCCGAGAAACGGAGTTTAGGTTTTGTTCAAGAGGACGGTACTGTCTTGTTCCGAAGAATGGGTCATTTGTTCGAATAACTATTTATTTGTTCCAAAGAACGGAAATAAAACACACAGCGACAATGGTATGTGGGTGGGAGTGAGTTTAATGACTGGTTTTATGGCACTTAGTAGTGAAGGCTTGTTCCAGAGAGCTGAGTGTAAAGATTGATGATAGGAGCTGTGAGTACCCACTTATGCCCGAGTAACTTGGTATGGTACCACAGGAGTGGTGGATTTGTTATTTGTTGCAAAGCGGTATAATACAGCCTTAATTGGTTTGAATAAATGAGAGACGCAGTTGAACGAACGTTTAGAGTGTGGGAGTCTTGCACAAAAACATTGACTTTATTTCATTTAAGCAAGTCTGAAGCGAAAGGTCTTATGTAAACACAATAGTTACATGTACAGTTGATTATGCTATTTTGCAGCGAATGATAAATGCGTCATCAGGACGAATACGTTTCTTATGTAATCATGCAAAGGGACGTTTATTGCGGTTGTCAATTTTGTGAATGATTTTTCGCTACATGAAGTTGACCGGACGGAAGTATAACAAGTGATAGTAATAGTATATAGTGATTTTACGTTAGGCGATCGTGGGTAATTACTAAAAAATATGAGACGTTATTCTCGCCGTTCAGCTGACTGATGATGCAAACCAAAATATGAAGACTGAAGAAAACACGACTCTTTTTACATGTAATGACTCAACGTATGCAAAAAGTGAGTTGATATTATAAATGCAAATACTCAAATGAACGGGCTAGGAATTTTAGGACAAAGCGAATGCATATGAAATAGCAAATGAGTTACGGAGCATGTGGGGAAAAATTAAAGTCAGCAGCGCTGATGCTTGCCACGTACCCTAACCAGTGTTGCCAACTCATTTCAGTACCTTTACTCCAGATCTATAGCATTGATCCTCTAGTTTTACTCCATATTTTTCTTCAGTACTCTAGAAATCCTCCAGTTCTCTAAATTCATTTAGTTCACTTTTATGAGAAGGTAATTTAAAAAAGAAAAGCTTTGAGAATAATTTAAACTTATTTGAAGCCAAAGGAACAGATTGATTGACACTCAAATCAGTAGTAAAAAAAAAAACTGGATGAATTTTTGAGATGTAAATGATTTGAGAAAAGAAAAAAGAGAATAAATTCTTTAAAAAAGGAAATAGCGGCTAGATAGATTTAGGATTACAAATAAAACCACACAAAATTCCTTAGAAATAAACATTACAAAATAATACAATTATTATTATGCTAAATATTAATTTTCAATATCATTAAAAAAATCAAGACAATTTTGACCTGATCATAATTAGGCCAAAAAAGAGAACAAAATCATAATTATGTCCACAATGAAATACAACTAATATGAACAGTGAAGGAAAAAAAAATGATTACTGTGCAGTATTGAAGATTCTTCTCCTATGATAACCTCATTCTTGGTCACTGTCACTGGAATCCCTAATGGATATCTGTACATCATCCTCAAGTTCTTCAGCTTCATAGTAACATGATGGGACTGGATCATCTGTAAAAGCTTGTATTTTACTTTTACCTTCCCGGTTTTTGTAAGATTCAGTGTGACCTATCTTACGGAGAACTTCGGGAGGATACGTGTAGCTGCAGCAGCACTTTCCACGGCGTTTCAGTCCATACTTTATGTGAGGGAGAGGATTTACAGTCTCTCTAACTCAATTTTGTTTCGTTAGAGTTTATCGATTTTTTGTCATATTCAGTTGGCTGAATACCCGTTCAGTTTTGGCATTGGAGTGCGGAATTATTAACATCTTGAGAGTAAATTTTGCCAGCTCGTGGAATGGATTTGCGCCGTGTCCATCTTTGTATTTCACTACCTCGTCCCAACACTTGTAAGTGTTAGTTTTGTGAGACCAATTTATTAGGCAGAGTTTCCTTATTTGATCTTCAGCTGCTGCAATTCTATCATCTGTTTCACCCATCAACTCCATTAGACCGACAATGGAATCTTTTACTGTCTTTAAACTATTATCTACTGAGAGTAGGGATGCATTCTTTAATACACTTATGTTATTTGGCAATCTCTGTTTCAGCTGTGCTAATAGTACTATTAAAAACCTTTTGCACCTTAATCTTAATTTCATTTTCCTCTTCATCCATGAGTTTACCACTTTTTTAAAGTCTCTTAACTTTTTCTCAAATCTGTAACCTAGGTATGGATGGATCAATGTATTCCTCAATGTTAGCAAACAGGGGATCCAATCGGGAGGTGGTAACAACAATTTGTTGTAATTGATTCGATAAAAAGAATGAGGTCATCGAACAATTTGGTTTGATCTGCTGTATTTGATTCACTTTATTCACACGTTGGATCTCTGATAAGATGGGGGTGCAGGGATAACAAATAAGCATGGTTCCTTCATCACAGTACATGCTGTGTAACATTTTCTGCAGTGAAGCACTTCTCGTTAAGTCTCGTAACATTGAAATTAGTTTTCAACTCTAGCCACTGGGCTAAGATTCTTGAAACGGCTGGTTCAGTGGATAACCACCTAGTCTGACAATTATTGGGTATTTTAAGTGGGCTTTTCCCATTATTAATTGCTTCCTAAAGATTTCTGTATGAAAGTTGCCGCACAGATAATAGAGAAAACCACTTGTAAGTCTCTGAAATTAGTTATTCTAAATTTCTAGGTAATATTTCTGGAGAGGCATAGGACACAGCTGACTGCAAAGAGTGGCACGGTGCATCTTATCAGCAACAGTGAGCGAACTTCCTCTGTCAGCTTCTTGAATACGCCATTATTTACTCCAACCATTACGCTAGCGTTATCTGTGCCAATACCTACCAAGTTAGTTATGTCAAGTTTCTTTCTAGCAAGCTCTGGCTTCTCACTGCCTTCACAATACTATCAGTATCACACTTCTCTAAAGGTACCAGACTGAAATAAGTAGAAATTAAGTTGCTGTGGTATTTACTGTAGTATATAATTGCAATTCCCAGTAGCTCATGCACTGTAATGTCATTCGATTCATCCAGCAATAGGCTGTATTTTCCATTTTCCTGCATCTTGGAACCAGATCATTCTCAAAATGCACACCGAGACATTGTTTATTTATGAGTTCAGAACATTCGGTTATATGCATTTTCCATTTAACACAAATATCTTGTTCAGCAAAATGGCCTTTGCACAATCAACTAAATGGTCAGAGTCACGTATTGCACAATGGGAGCTCCAGAACGTTGCTATATCAGCTTCAAGAGCTGCAGTTTTCAAATCATTTTTCACTGGACGCAACTGTGACCTTAAATCTACATTAGACATTACAATAGGAATGGATGCTTTGTTTCTTGGATGCTTCATGTCTTTGAATATCTATGAGTTTTGCATTTATATCACTCTTACAATATTTACAATGACCTTTGCTGGGGTCATTTGGAGCCATCTTTTAAACGATTTCACCTGCATCCACTCTTTTCTAAATTTTGTTTGTACTGTTTTCCATCTTAAATCCTGAAATATAAATAATATAACATCTAAGCATAGAAGTTACTATGATAGTTAAAAAAAAAAAAAAAAAAAAAAAAAAAAAAAAAAAGGTTTGTGTTGCACGTAAATAAAATAGTTAGTCATACTTTATCATCCATAGGCGCCCACAATAAGGGGCAAGGGGGCCACTTGCCTCCCACTCACCCCCTGGACCGAGACTTTATATTTTTTAATAAAGAGTAAGGCAGTTTTTTATGTGGAATAGTTGCTAACCACATCTTATTAAAAAGTTTCATCAACCACAGCTGCAATATATATATATATATATATATTATATATATATATCATTGATTTAATGATAAGCTTGGGCTAAACTTCCATATTCTAAAATCAGTTTTATCAACTGTATACTGTTACCACTGTATGTCATATTTACATTTGTCCTACTTGTGAAAGTGACTTGCCATTAGATATACACACAAACATAGTACATAGACATATATGATATGCAAACATACATACGGTATATGTATATTCAATATATAACATAGTAATAATCATTAAAGCCATGTACAGGATCGAACTCCAAAATGGGATGTATTGAGGTATGGCGAGCAGATGGCCGGTAAAAATGTCACGGGAAAAAAGTCACAGCAAAAATGTCACAATTTCGGTTAGGAAAAAATCACAGGAAAAAAGTCACCATTTCGGCTAGAATAAAAAAATACAGGAAAAAATTCACAATTTCGGCCAGAATAAAACAAAGATCACAGGAAAAATGTCATAATTTCGGCTAGGATAAAACAAATCAGGAAAAAAAAGTCATAATTTCGGCTAGAATGAAAAAATCACAAAAATTGTCAATTTCGGCTGGGATAAAAAAAAATCACAGGAAATAATGTCACAATGATTACGTAATTACAATTTTAGAAGTATTTAGTTAATGCATAGAACTACTATGAGATTCAGGGTCTCTGTAACACGGTTTTTTGGACTTTGCTCCTTGTCAAAGCATCGGATGTAGCTGAAAGTTGACATATGTATATTTTACAACCACACACAAATTTTGTCAGCATTATCAATAACCTAAACCCAGATAGTTTTAATTTTTATAGAGTAAAAATTATCTAGCCGACGCCATGGCCAATGATTACGAGCCAAGAGTCGAAAAAAAAACATCATTACGTAAGCAAGGTAAACAACACCTTTTGAGTAAATGTTGCCCACGCCCATCCACCAGACAGAAATTCCATCGGCTTTGAAACCCAAAGACTTTATGAATGGCGGAACGGTACTAGTAGATGTGGGTGGGGTATCAGTGCTAGCGTAGTAATACTACTGTAGCAGTAGTGCCGCAACAGTATAGCAGTAATATACATGAATTAAACGTTTAGGCCAACTGCTGGGATCCTTGAGGATCATTTAGCACTTCTTACAACTACTCGAGAAATTAGTTTTTTATAGCCAGAAGTTAAATTTTCTATTCCAACAATGCCTATGGTAGCCTTCAGTGTTATCCAAATTATAACGAGGCGAAAGTGGGTGGAGCCTCATGAAGTCACCATTCTGACGATAATTATTGGTGAAAGTTTAAAGCCATATATGGTACCGGCTAATTTTTTTTCAGTAAATAGGTAGATAGCCAATAAATAAAAATTGCTTGATATTGGATATAGCAGTTATCAAATCAAGCGCGTCTACTATGTTTTGATAATTACCAACTATTCCCTACATCTTGTCAATCTGATTGTGACCTATAAAGTAGACTGGTAATTTCTTGGAAACTTATTTTGGGAGTTAGATATAATCGAAGTGTTTTGTATTTATTAACATATTTTGTTGGTTTGTTCATTATGACAATTATCAGTGGAGAGGTTCCAGAGTTCATAAAGGTGTACTGCTTTGCTTGTATTTAAATTTGTATGTCATTGTTGCCAGAGGTTTAGCCTTCGTTACGTATAGCCAATCATCCATCGAGAAAGAGGGAAGAAATGCTGTCATAAGTTACGTAACGAGTGCGTTCGAAACCTTTTCTCTGAGTAAGTTGGCCCGCTCTTCAAAAAAGGTCACTTTTACATTATAAGTACCAAACTTATTCAACCTACGTAGTGCAGAATCAGTCAAAATTTTGTGTTTGATATAATATGTATTCTGAATAAGCGTTATATTTATGAAATGCGTAGATAAAAAGTATTGCGAAAAAAACCGTGTTACAGAGGCCCTAAATCTCATTGTAGTCGATATATTTCTTGTAAGTCGTTGTCAAAGTCACTCTACACTTCAGTCATTGTTTCGAATCTATTATTTTGTGTGTGTATGTGTGATGAGAGAGAGAGAGAGAGAGAGAGAGAGAGAGATATCTGTCTGCTCTGTTATGCTTTTTTCATATTTCTTTGTTTAGCAATTTAACTTTTATCTACGGTATTAAGAAATCAAGAATATTTGTGAACGAGGAATATTACTTCATCTTGCAGATGTCGAGGACTACTATGGATAATTTTCAAGTCTGACCATAAATCCTTCAATTCATTATCGCAGCATTAAATTCACGACCGCTATCACACTGTAAAATCTTGGGACATCCGAAAAGAGTGAAATATTGACTAAATTTTTTAGTACTGTATTAGTTTCTTTATTTAACATGGGCTTTAAAACAAGTTTTAAAATAGGAGATGTCAATCAAATCCCCAGTTCCCGTTCCCCAAAACCCTCTGATATAATCGGTTGATGGGGGGGATGAAGAAGAAGCAGCCCTAGATTTTTTTTTATACAAGTGATACATAAAGATAAATAGGTTTGGATCTGGAAATGAGATATTATCAAATCCCATAGTGTACTTTAATTGGTAATAGGTTTTTTTATTTTTGCCGTGACCGCAATTTATATGAGCTTCGTGAATGACTTTAAACAAATCTTCATACGCAACTACAATGAGAAAATTATCATTACGATTGTTTGGTTTTTAGCCAACCATTAGACATCCCTTTCATCGTTATAGTGCAATAATATTTATGTAGTTAATATACTTTGGAAGTTTTCTTTTCATTATTTTCCTCTAACAAAATTTTCATATATTCCTCAATGGTTTGACGAATTGTGATAGATCTATTATTGTCATCTCCTCCTTTGTAAAAGTTGTTTAGTTTTTCGTAAAATGCTTCTTCCATCATCATTGCCTATGAAAAAAAGGAAAATAATAATATAGAAAATTAATCATCTTAAATGCCCAAGTTATTCACACTATGGAAACATTTTTATTAATAAACAAATAAAATATATAAGAAAACAACAACAACCCAACCCTTTTTATCATTATTACTTTCAATAATAAAGAAAAAAATGGTCCTTTTATTCGCTTCTTATTATTCTAAACAACGTACGCAACGTTGTATTTATTCATTTCAGGATGATATTGATCAATTTTACAAAGAATATTTGGTAATCCAACTTTATGAAATCTACCTTCTTTGGGATAAAGATGCAACGTCATTGCCGGGTTCATAAATCTTTCCTTTTTGTTGTTTTTCTATGACTTTTTGGGCTACCGTTGAAATGCCGTTGATAGCGGTCGCCTAATTTCTCCAATTTTTTTTCATTTAATTGAAACATTAAAATCATCATTCTCATTCATCCTTTTTCTTCACCTATTAGGCTTGGAAGCTAAAGCCGAAACGTCAGGCGACGTCAGATAACTTCGAATAATCAATCATTCTCGAACGCTTCCCAAAGTCATTATCCCTAATGAGGTTGAACGAGCGGCCGTCGCTTCCAAGAGATTCTTTCTCTCTAACAACTCTTGAGTGATGCCTCTTTTATTTCATATCAGCTGCGTTCATAAAGGGGTCAGTTCGAATGAATGGTTAGGTGATTGTGACAGATTGCCCATTTTAGGTCGTCATGCTCTTTATACCATCCTCAGCTATTGTCTTTTCTCTGGCAAAGAGTGAGAGATATCAGTGCCTGATCTAGTTTGGTTAGTTCCACAGCTTAGCAGTTAGAAGGACAAAAAAAACACCAGGAATATCGCCCAATCAGGAGTGAATGATACTTCAGGACTGCAAGATGAAAACTCTTTTGTGAAACTGCATAAATACCTCGTTTGCGTATCTTTAAAGGCTTGTGTAGGTAATTTTGTATGTTATCTAATTCTTTTTAGCTTTGGAATGGTGGCGTGTATGTAAGCATTTGTACTTAAAGCTACTCTTATTTTGGTACGATGTGTTTCGAATTGAATATTTATACGCCAATGCAGGTTGCATTCCGATCAGCGGACTACAAAAGGTTAATTTTTCTCCCGATAAAGTTACATTACATTCAGCACATCAGGAACAGAAGATAGATAGATAGATACAGATCAGATAGGATAGATAGACAGATAGATAGAGAGATATATATGTATACTCACGGAGACCAAGGATGGAAAGGCGAACGAACAATCAAGAGTATTTTAAAAGCCGCAATGAGACATTTAATTTTGTTTAATAAAAGGAACGTCGCTACGTAAAATTATAAAGATAAAAATGCATTTCTTAAAATACTTTGAAACAAACTTAACCAGTACATGGCTAAAAAGTTACTAAACATGAAGGTATACAACTGGTAGGAATTAAACAAACTTTTCAATTTTGAAAAGTTTTTTTTTGCTGTTCTGCCTTTGGCTTCCGTATATATATATATAATATATATATTATATATATATATATATATATATATATATATATATATATATATATATATATATATATATATATATATATATATATATATATTTTATATATATATATATATTATATATATATATATATATATATATATATATATATATATATATATATATATATATATATATATATATATATATATATATATTATATATATATATATATATATATATATATATATATATATATATATATATATATATATATATATATATATATATATATATATGATATATATATGAATACTTATCACATCACCGTGATTCATATAAATCATTCGAGCTACAAGTGTCCTTTAATATCTAATTCGCTCAACCTCGATAACGTCACTGTGGCTATGTAAGCAACCAGATTTCCAAGACCCAAATACCGTTCCGTTCTTCGTGAGACCTACCGTTTACAAACCTGCCTGGTATGTGCTGACATGTGTTCATCTCGCCCCTGTTGGACATTATATCAGGTATCATATAAATATTCATTACAATGCTCCATATATTCTTAGCTGGTTGAGAATAGATGAACGCCAGAGTCAGCTAAAATCAAATGTCCAAGATTTTCTTGTTTCAGTCTGAAGTCTAGCGCCAAAACATTCTTTTGAATTTTCCAACCAGAAAAGTGGGGTCACGTGCACCAAACTGGCTTTTCTTCACCGTCCACTGACCTGACTTTTTGGGCCTGATCAGGAAATCGTATTTCAAAAGAATATATGAAAAGCTCTCGTCCTGACATCGGTTCCTCCATATCTTTATCATTCATCTTCATAAAAGAACTTTGCTAAAAGGTGAAGTGGTTTTTACTTAAATGAAACCATCTTAA
>NC_087203.1:17295378-17315378 GCF_015104395.2 Macrobrachium nipponense
TAACGGGTATTATTCGTCTGCCTTACTTGTAACCACGTGATCATTGCCTAAGATTGTGCAATGATTTTGTCATGTTAGAAGCTTCTAGAAGCAAAACGTTCTGTATTCATTTCGTCATCCGTAGGAAGTGACATCAGAGTGTCCTTCTTGCGTGTAAATACTTCAATTCATTTTTTAGTAATTAGGTATTCTTTTATTAAGAAACTGTTTAATATTACTGATAAAATTATATTTATCTCTTTCGATTTGTCAAAAAAAGAATTTCTTGGCTTGTCAGTAATTTAATTGGGAGATGAGATGTGGGTATCGAACCCAAAACTGCTGTGACATCACCGTTCGCTTGCGATAATCGTTTAAAGTAATTTCTTAAATGTTCTGAAATCATGTACTATTAATAGTTATTAATACACATAATCATGCTCTTTCCCTCTCGTTTGAAAAGTTAATTTATTAAGATTTTAGGAGAAAAACTATTCCTAAAATGAATTGATGTCATCCATTTTGCATCTAGTTCATCAGTAAGAGAAAGTCATCTTGATATTAGATACAACTTGTATTGGTTGTATTGGAACCGTTGCAAGCAGGTTCAGTTTTTACTCTCTCTCTCACTCTTCCCGACCGGGGAAAATTTTGATTTTTACATTAACATAAAGATCTTCTACTAACATGGTCATTTGTAACTTTTAATTTTATTTCATATCTTAATGGCATAGTGGTTATTTATGGAATATAAAAAGACAGTATAAATAAGTTTTTGTAACGGCCTCTGTGAAAGAATACAGTGAATTTGGAAGCTGCACAAAAAAGAAAAACTGGTACCAGGTAATGTGTTATTACAAGTTTTAAGTGCACTCCCCCCAAAAAATTAGTGTTTAGGTAAAATTATTTAACTTTTTGTAAATAGCTATTTTTTTGTTCTGTAATTAATTCTTTTGCAATGTTTTTTAAATGTTTCTTTGTACTTACTATTCTCTTTCAATGTTTACCTTTTTGGTGCTTTTCAACACCTTTGTATTTACATATTTTTGCATTCACAATTTATTTGATTTACTTAGGCATTTCTTATTGATTTAACATTTCATACTTAGTTTAATTTAACACTTGTGAATTAATTTGCCTTTACTTAGATTTCTTGTCAAATTTTAATTGTTGCTTAATAGGTTTAATTTTGATTGAAAAATTTGATTCCTTGATTAATTAATTTTCTTGATAAATTAATTTTGATTTAATTTTTTTAATAATTAATTCAATAATTAATTAACACTCCTTTTTCAAATAATAGTAAATTTCCATGAGATTGTGAATTTTACTTATAAATTTTGAATTTAAAAAATAATTTTGTTCGTATTTAAAAATTTTATGATAGTGTTTCATTTGTTAACTACCATTAGTTTTATGTAGGTAGTGTTAATTGTACTGTTTTCATTAATTTTTCTTGAAGTGAGTTAGAACCACGGAAATACTTAGACTTTTAAAACTGTAGATGTAGTGATGCCCTTTAATTAATTACTTTGTCTGATTTCTTGCATGATTAATAAGTTTTTTTTAAGGGATCACTGTTACCTTTAGAGTAATGAATCGTAATTTACCTGTGATAAAGGTTCAGGTGTCTGCCTGTTACGAGGTAACTGTTTTTCATTGGTAGGTATAGTAACCAGATACTTAGGTGCTAAGTCAATATATATATATATATATATATATATATATATATATATATATATATATATATATATATATATATATATATATACATATATATATATATATATATATATATATATATATATATATATATATATATATATATATATATATATATATTATATATATATATATATATATATATATATATATATATATATATATATATATATATATTGCACACCGGAAGTTAAACGTGGCTGGTGCTGCCCGTACACATTTCCTTCACCCTCCTCTTTCACCTGCCTTTACGTTTTTCCTTCCATCTATTACTCCAACCCCACTACACTTCAGCCATTCCTCTACCCTTCCACCCTCCACTCCCCAACTTCCCTATCCAAATTTTCAAAATTAAGTGACCCAACAGGTCAGGGGTTGTCTTGTATATATACAATATATGCTTTTCAATACAGTTTGCTATGTGCTCTGTGAGTATTGAGAGAGAGAGAGAGAGAGAGAGAGAGAGCATTTATTTGGCAATTTTCAAAACGTATAGCCAGATTAACGTTATAGTATATTTCAGTGGTCAACCAGATTTTCAAAGCTGTCCTATATATTATTTCCAGTCCACATATTATCAATATACATGTTGGGTTTAAATAAAACTGTAACTATTTTTCCTTTATATTTGAACTTTACAATCTCATTTCTTTCTGGGGTTTTCTCGTGACGATCTACATGCACAGAGCATATGCTGAAAATATATCATCTCACCTGTTGTGAGTAGATTTTATGAAATAACTTTTGTGTTTAAATATTGCGTTAAGCCGCAAGACTTTGCAAAGAGACACCTAGAAAGTCCCAAGTGTAGTTTTTCTCTGTAATGGCAATATTTCTCTTTCGTCGTTACTTCAATCGCAAAAGTTTTTTTCGTCGTCTCTGAATGCCTAATTTATTGGCCCACCCTTCCTGAAATGCCTGTGTTCTTAGAAACTTTTGGATGAAGTTTTATCTCCTCGAGATTATTTGAATTTTTTGTATGTACATTTAATGACATGTTATTTTATCTACATCCATTTATTCCTCAGTTTAATCTTAAATTTTTTTTTCAAACGGAAATCACCCATTAAGCTAACTACTAAAGTCCTATGAAATCTATAGTTCACATCCTGTAACCTACTTTCTCGGTTCCAGAAAATTATATATAATGTCATTACCCACCCCTAGGCATATGACTAGGTCAAATCCATGTGATGCATTATATGCGTAATCCTGTATCTACCTGTTTATACCCTATCTGTCCTGAAGGACTCTCCAGGCGTAGATTCGAACGATTTTTATCATTTCTGGAATCATTCCTAATATCACCCCTTATAGGCCAGTTTGGAATTGGGACACAATTACCCTGTCTCTTCCAAACTTCTACAAGAAGAAAGTGAGCAGTTCTTATATAATTTGGGTCGTTGAGCTTCACACTTATAGATATACCACAATTCTATCACTATCTCTCCATGTTGTTTGCTTATCTCCCAATACTGCGTTTCTTCATTTAATTTCCCTTTTCTTTTCCTTAATATTTGTCGTTATTTCTCGCTTACTTTAAATTTTTGCTTCAAGGTCTTTTGCAGAAAGTTGCGTTCCCACACTTTGTTTAGAACTTACGTCCTTTCAATGAAGTAATCGTCTCTCGTCTGGGTTATTGGAGTGACCAATGCAACAATTATTTTCAGTATTTCTTTTTTTTCATGCTTTCCGTTTTGCTTTTATTTTCATTCTTATTCTTCAAAATGATCTCTGTTAATCTTTCGTTATCCTCTTAATCTTTTTCTCATTTCGTAAATCATTTTAACCATTGCCCTTCATCCACTGCTTCCTCGTAGATTAAGATTTCATACGTTGGAAGACTTGAAAACCATTTCCTCAGAATGGAAGTAGATCTAGAGATATGAGTCTCTCTCTCTCTCTCTCTCTCTCTCTCTCTCTCTCTGCAGATTGCCTCATGGTCACCTAATGAATAGCCACCTGCCATCCATTAAAGGAATTTCTCTTTCCCGTGACTGTGATGAATATAAGTGGGATCTAGAGAGGACCTTCCTTCTCTTAATGTCGCGAAGATGTTGCTGAGTATCACTGAGTACATGAAGCGTTTGGCCCTATAAAACCAGCAACATTTTTAGTAAAATCAAAATGCTAAAATATTTTTGTTTCATTACACGTGATTTTAATTATGAAAATTATATAATATGTCTTATCGAATCGGTCATTTTCCTTATATCTACAGTCAGCTAACATCTGAGCCTTTTATAGTGGCAGCTCTGAAGTGAGAACATGAGCCATTTTAAATCAAATTATCATTTCATACCTTATTAGTTTAACGGTGTATGATTAAAGCTCACTTTCATAACGAATCGTTTCTTTTTAATTGACTATTTTTCAGCCAACCTCTGAGCCATTTACGAGGGGGAATTTATGTAGTGAGTAAGAAAGAGCTTATATTTTGATTTGCCTTGTGATTACAACAACGATTTACTTATACGCAGTTGTACGCAAACAGCTGTATGTAGTAGGATGGTTATGTACAAACATAACGCAAAGAATAGCAACGCTGTGTTATATTAGATGCTACTAACGTCCTTTTATGTTTCTCTCTAACTAACATAGCCCCCCAGATGCTGAAGCCTTGCCGAGGATGGGGGGCTTAGGTTCAGCAGCTGGGCCCTGATGCCTGGTGGGAACTACTTTCTCACTGGGCCTTGGTGCCCAGCTGCTGATCCCAACTAAAAGAAGTGCAGCTCTTTTCCTTTTACTAAAACTTTTCATCCTTCTGCTTCCTCCCCCTTATAAGGTACAGATTTATGTTGATGACTTTTGGATTGGTTTTTGGACATTGATTGGACTTACTCATTGGATTTGGTGGAGGGTGAGGATGGTGGCATGACACCTCACCGTAGAACTCTTTTTGAGTACCTAACGTGGGTCGAGCGAGGGGAAAGTGTTTATATGTCAAACCCTGCTCTTAGTGCTGGGTCTGATCTCGACGGACATCATGACGCCTTAAGCACAGAGGTGGGGTGTATATCTGGGTGGTACCCCACCTAGGGCAGCCCTGTATGGGATAACACTGTCCTCTAAATGTGGCTCCATGGTGGTGGGGGGCTACCTGGACGAATCATAAATCCTTCGTCTTATGGCGACATTAATTAGATCTTCGGTTGACGACTTAGGCAAGGATAAGGACAAGGAAAAACCTGGTAATTCCTCCATTGTAACTTTGGAGCCCTTTTCAAATGAGCTCCTTGTTACAAACATTCTGCATGTGAAACCAGTCCCTTTAGACTGGAATTATGACACGATATTTAATGAATTTTGTAAATTTGGGAACATCAAAGAATTACGAAATAAACTTGGCAATAATTATGGTTTTTTTGAATTCTGGATAATTTTCAACAATGCATCGGAAGCTCACAGAGCCTTTAGAGATTTAGGTCAGATTCTATGAGTGTTGGACTTGTAGAGGCAGAAAAGGTCCCTAGGTATCTTGAAATTTATAAACCACCAAATGAAATAAAAGATCCTAATAGAATAAGTAAAATCTCCAGATCTCCAGACCCAGCCAAGTGGTTAATTATCTCGACGCATGGTGAGAGGGAGGCAACCTCTTCAAGGTGAAAAGGTTGGTAAGCCAGAATATCGGCAATGTTGGGATCCCAGAAGTAACTCGCTTTGGGCGTAATAGTTTTTTAGTTCATACCAAGACCAATGTTCAGTCAGTAATGCTCCTAAATTTGAAGCTTGATCCTGAGGGTATGGTAAAAGAGGTAAACCTCACTATAATTTTGTTAGTTATGCGAAGGGTGTTATCTTTAATGAAGATTTACATGAAATGGATGAGGAGGAAATTTTGGAAAAATTTTGGAAATGTCCAGACGTGGTTTGGAAGGTTTTTAAAGTGCCCCGTTCATCATGCTTATTTTAACATTTATAAATTCTTTTATGCCATCTGAAATTATTCTTGACAGTGAAATCATGAAAGTTCGTCCTTATAGACCGAGAGTGCTCCAGTGCTTTAAATGTTTTGGTTTTGGACACTCCTCTAATGTTTGTACCAGAAATAAACTCTGTGAATCGTGTGGTCAGCCTGAGCACGAGGACTGTTCTGGACCAATAATTTGCGTAAACTGTAAGGGTGAACATCGAGCCCGTGATAAGAAATGTAGTGCATTCAAGAAAGAACAAGATGCATTACTAAAATCTCTTGACAAACACATCAGTGTGGGACAGGCCAAAAAGCTGTTGGGCAGGAAAACTTATTCGGATGCCTTGAAGGCACAACAATTGAATACTGCTTCTTCTGGGGCCCCTTCTGGTGGGGCTCCTGGTGCCCCGCTGGTGGTGCTTTCCACACCCCCTCTAGTGGGGTAGGCCCTGTGCCCCCTGTGGTGGGGCCTCCCGTGCCCCCCCTGGTGGGGCCTCCCTCCCGTGCCCCCCGGTGGCTTGGGGATGCACCCCCCTGCCCCCCGGTTGGGGTTTTCCCATGTTGCAGAGACTCTGTCAAGCCAGGGACCCTGTTGGTTCAAGTTTTCAAGCCAGGTCTCAATATGTTGACGACTTCTCTCTGTCAGGGACATTGCCTGACATTGAGCCCTCACCTGATCTTGACATTACAGTGCACCGTGGAGATGACGGTAAGGAGATGGAGGCCCTGCTTATTCGTCAGAAGAGGGCCCTTTCTCCCTCTTCGCCTCATTCACGGTCACTCAGCAATCATAGAAAAAACAAAAGTAAAACTGAAAGGGCAAGTGAAAGCCCATCTTCTAAAAGATCTGTAACACCTAGATCTAGGTCAAATAGTACTGGTAAAACTGATAAAAGATCTCTCACCAGGACACAGATTCCATAAAATAGTAGGGAATTTTAAGATCCCTTCCTCTAATAATAAGGCTCTCATGCAGTTGGAACATCCGTGGCTTTATACCAAATAGAGAGCAAGTTCGGGTTCTGTTTAGGGATCGTGATCTATCTGCAATGTGTCTTCAGGAGACAAAGTTGGGGAGAGCACACTCCCAACTTGGGTTTTAATTATTCATTTCCATAGGTCTCCACCCCTGATAGGTGTACGTGCTCAGGGAGGCACAGGCATCATAGTCCGCAAGTCTGTTAATCATAGGGTTGTTCAATTGAACACTGTGTTGCAGGCTTGTGCAGTTCAAATTTTCAATTATAAATGGATCACTATTTGTTCTTTATACCTGGATCCATCGTTAGAAAGTAGATTGCAGGATGTGCAGGGTAATCCTCGTCAGCTAGAATTAACCGATCTACAGACATTGATACGACCAGCTTCCTAAACCCTTCATTTTGATGGGGGATGGGGGATGCCAAGCACACCCTCTGGGTGAGCCAAACTGCGATCGGTGGGGTTTAATAATAGAACAGCTGCTTGACTTAAAGACATCACTTTAATGAATGATGGTTCCCCTACAAGACATGATGTTTTTCATAATACTGAACTCCGCCATTGACCTCACTATCTGCTCTTCGTCTTTGAGGTTAGATTACCAGTGGGTAGTAGACCAGAATGATCATGGGAGTGATCATTGGCCCATTCACTTAAAGTTTATGAAAAATATTCCATCTCCATGTTTACCGAAATGGAAGGTAGGGGAGGCTGACTGGGGATTATTAAAAAAATCTACTGAAGTTGATCAAGATATAAAAGATTTTCAGAGCCCAACATCCGCTTATGAGTATTTAATCAGTATATTGCTGTGTGGTGCCATGCTGTCTATTCCTCGAATGTCTGGTAAACCTCGTCGTCCTCTAGTACTTGGTGGAGTGATGCATGCGCCTTGAGCCGAAAGATAACAAGAACTTGCTACAAGAGATATCGTAGATATCCTTGCTTGGTAAATAAAATTATCTATAAAAGAGCTCTTGCTAAGCAAAGAAAACATTTAAGCAGCAAAGAGGGAATCGTTTTATCAGATATATAAGTGAATTAAAATATTGATTCCCCTATGTCGTTTGTCTGGAACAGAATCCGAAGCTGCAAGGGAAATTTTCTCCACCTCCCTTGCCTATACTGAAAATTGATGGCTTCCTCATATCTGATTCGGAGAAGTTGCAGAAACCTTTGGTAGGCATTTCTCTAAATATATCTAGTGCCCTACATTACTCTCCTGCATTCAGGAGTATTAGGGACGGTACCACGGTTGTTCCTGCTGTTTAGTTTAAATTCAGAGTCGTATAATCTTCCTTTCACCATGAAAGAATTAGATCATGCTATCTCGTTATCTTCCCCAACATCTCCTGGGGAAGATGATATACTGTACTCAATGATTTTTAATTTGCCTAGAAGTACAAAACAATTTCTTTTAGACATTTTAAACAGTTTTTGGCTTTCAGGAACTTCACCAGAGTCTTGGAAGATATCGATTATGTACCTGTTTTAAAACCTTTTAATGATTCCTTCCATTCCTAAGAACTATAGGCCATTGCTCTAACTAGTTGTGTTAGCAAGATTTATGAGAGGATGTCAATGCTCGACTTGTGTCGTATTTGGATTCAAAGAATTATCTAATCGGCAGTTTGGCTTTAGGAAAAATAGAAGTACTTCTGACCCTTTGATGTTCCTTACTCGGGAGATACAGAATGCTTTTGCTGGGGGGTGCAAAAACCAGACTGTTGCAGTGTTCTTTGACCTAGAAAAAGCCTACGGCACTACTGGCGAGGGGTATCCTTTTGCAACTTGTAGAGTGGGGTGTTGTGGGTAATTTATTCTATTGTCTGAAAGATTTTTTGTCAAAACGTTACCTGAAAGTAAGAGTGGGCCTCTTACATTTCTTCTGCTTACCCTCCAGGAAGAAGGGTTACCTCAGGGAAGCGTTCTTAGTCCAAGGCTGTCAACGGTCTAACTAGAACAAAGTTTCCTGTCGGTGGTGCATGGTTCTCGGCCTTTGGCTGATGATTATGCAATAATCTGTAGTAAGTCCACAACTGCTGAAGCTTGTCAAATGATCCAGACTGCTATTAATGCTTCAACATATGGGCCAGTACTAAGGGTTCAAATTTTCACCAGAAAGAACCAAAGCTATACGATTTTGTCAATTGAGAAGAGTGGAAGAGATCCCTACGTTGTTTTTAAACGATTCGAATTTTACCTTATGAAGATAGCATTAAGTATCTAGGTGTTACATTTGATAAGAAATTAACTTTTACTCAACATGTTAATGAGTTGTATGTACGTGAAGCTTCGACTTAATATTCTTAAAGTTGTATCTAATTTTAACTGGGGGGCAGATCGAATCACCCTTTTGAGGATGTACCAGGTTTTATGCCTAAGCAAAATTGATTTATGGTTCCAATTATGGTTGTGCGTGCAAGACAACACTGTAGAAATTAGATTGTTGTCCATAATATGGCTTTAACGCATTTGTACGGGAGCCTATAGAACTTCACCAGTAGAAAGCCTATATGTTGAGTCGGGTTTTACCCCACTATTTATCCGTAGGGAGGAATTAGGTTTGAGAGTCATATCAAGAATACTTACGTCAAAGGTAAACCCTAACTATAAGTACGTTAGAGAACCAACTGACAGAGCCCCAAATAGACCGAGACTGCCAAGCCGCTTGAGGTCCGACTAGCAAGCTCTGCCAGGGAGGTGGGATTTCTTCCCCCTGCAGTAGCTGAAATTTTGCCCTCAAAGTTTCCTCCTTGGAATAGGCCACATTTAGAAATCTGCCCAATTAGGGACAGCAGGAGCAACAGTTCTGGTGATCAGTTGAGTTAAGTTTCTTGGACCATGCTTCCGAATATGGTGATTCTCATCATATATTTACTGATGGCTCGAAGGGTTCTGATGGTGTTGGTTGCTCTGTAGTGACTAGTGGTAATATCATTAAAAAGAAGCTTCCTTCTAATTCTTCTGTTTTTATTTTACAGCTGACTGCTGGCAGTTTTGACTGCTCTTAAATATATTTTTTATAGTTCTTGTACTAACAAAGTTTTTATACCATTTTTACCGACTCTTTGAGTGTTTTATCTTCTCTTAAAAGCCTAGTCTCTTGCACCCTTTAGTGCAAGAAGTACAAGATTGGGTTTTATCTTTTAATTAATAGAAGAGGATTTTCTGTTAGGTTTTGTTGGGCTCCGTCCCATGTTGGAATTGTTGGGAATAAGCGAGCCGACACTGCTGCTAAGGCTGCAACTAGGCTTAGGCACATTTCCAACATGGGCGTCCCTGTATTTAATTTTAAAAGTACCATTCGATTTTATTGCAGAGACCAGTAGCAGGCCCACCGGTCTACTTTAGATAATAATCTTAATTGAAACTCGATTAGGCCTTCTGTTCATTCCTTGGCCTCATAGCCGGATTGATAGAAGGTCTGAGATAGTTTTAGCTAGATTACGCATTGGCCACACTAAATATACTCACGGTATCTAATGAATGAGTGAAGTGGATAGGCAGGTTCCTCGCTGTTCCACTTGTCATGTGGATTTGACTGTGGTGCATATTTTTGGTGGAGTGCCCTCATTTTGAAACAAACGTAGAGCTTGTTTGCTGGCAAATAAGTCTCTTGGCGATATTTTAGGTGAAGGTGCTCAGGCAGAGCAAATTATGACATTTTAAAAAATATTGGTCTTTTTTATGAATTTTAATTTTTCTCTTAATTGTTTTTAGCTTCTTGTTTGGTTTTTATGAATGAATGATTTGTATGTTAATCGGTTGTGTGTATGTTTGTTTGTACGACAGTGACTTTTATTCTTAAAGATATATATGCGCTGAATGGCCCCTCTGCTCCGGCGCTTGGCTATGTGCCAAAAATTTTATAATCTAATCTAATCTTACTAACATAGCATCCCGTTTTCTTCAGTTAGTACGGTTATTACAATCTTAACTAAGGAGGTGTGTAGAGAAGAGGTAGATATACTTGTAAGATGATGAATTACCAGCAGTTCATTTTAGGGGTAGAATTTACTGCTCTCTGTAGAAATTATTTTGAGATATATTCAGGCGAATATTCAAACAAAGTTAGAACAATTAAAAGCGTGAAGGCTCTGATTAGGTAAATAAAATAGTTTTGCAAACATCGTTAAACAAAGGCAGCAGAGTTTTAACTTTCGTGTGGTGAAAGAACTGACAGGTATTGTTTCTCGATTTTATAGCCTTTTCAGGCAGGAGGGCTTAAAAGTGGAAAATCTCATATTCCTCTATACTTTTATCTTCGTCGAAAAAGAAAGAGAAAAAAGAATGTATGGCAGAGTGGCTATTTCAGCCGACGAAATCTGTGGCTATACATAGTATGCAAAAATCAACTGTAGTTCTTTCCACCTAATAATTTTCATTGAGTCCTAAAGATGAAACAAAGTTTTCTTGGGGTTCTGACAATTCATAAGTGTTCAAAAGAAGTTACTATATTTACACCAACTTCCTTTATTTGCAGAGGTGAAGAAATATAGCAGTAAAGAGCAATTCCTTATAAGTGTATGTGATACAGTGCGGTGATATACTAAAAAGGAATATCTCATACGTTATTTGTGTTACACTTTCATCATCAGTAACTCCAAATTATCATATTAACATATAAGATTGATTAAAACTCTATGCATTCCTCAGTAAAGTGAAATAATTGGGGAGTTCATAACTCCATACTAAAAGAAGAATAACATATCGCTTTTCTAGAAATGATCAGTAGCAATTCAGTTTTTTCGTATAAATCTCTCTCTCTCTCTCTCTCTCTCTCTCTCTCTCTCAAAATACAGACATGGAAAAAGGCGATCCAGTACTCGCTTTTCCCACAATGTCTCGGTTAGAAATAAACCGTACATCCATTTGCCCCGTTCCAGTGAAACACTTCTTAAATCTCCTGTCGGGAACCGTTAGTCATTTTGAAATCGCTTTTAAACTTTAGAAGAATTTACATATGAGAAAAGCAAAACTATATGACTAACTATTCGATACAAATAAATGTGCCTATACACTTTGTTTCATTTTATTTTATTTTATTAATTATTATCATTATTATTTTTTTAGCAAAAAGCGCATGCATGAAAGAAACTAGAAAGTAAAATTGTTTTTCATTATCTGAGAATTCTAAGAATATCTTTCTACCAAAGTTGCCATTTGCATTTAGAGTTCAATATTTTCGTAGCAGTTTGCTAATGGAAAAATGCCTTCTATAAAATTCATAGTGTTTCTTTTTAATTTCCAAAAAAGGAACAATATGTCAAACTTGCCATAAATTTGCAAAATAAAGTTTTAAAAATCCGCTGCCAAGTTGTTACTTATTCTGTAATGATTTGCTATGTAAAAACAATTGGGTAGGAAAATTTATTATAAACGAATTTTTTTGCTGAAAGTTTCAGAAACCGAGATCACAATTAAACAAGACGAGAATCGTATGCTGTTGGTGAGGGGAGTGATAGGCAGATAATGGCGATATGCGAATCAAAAATCGCGATAAAAAGCATCAAAAAGTTCCTCTCTTCTATGCCACCTATGTTCTACGCATGCCCAGGTTCTCGTTTTCACAGAAGAAGGGCACATATCTCGATTGCCGACACCATTTTAGAATTCATTTCCATTGAAACTTTTCTTTAGAACGTCCATTTTTCCAGGAGGTAAGGATACTGTTTGGTACTTGGAATTCGGAAGCAGATTTACTCTCGACACATCCATATATGACACAAATTATAATAAACTACATTGATTAAAGACAGACTGTTAAAAGCGAGGTTTATAATGACAAAAGGGCTTGGGTTTAAGTAGAACAATTATATTTAAGGTGAGAATAGGGGCTGATGGTATAACACTTTGAATCATCAGCTCCTATTCTCACGTTAAATAATATTGTTCTACTTAGACCCAAGCTCTCTTGCTATTATAAACATCGCTTTTATGGTGAAAACACTATACAAACAAACAAACAAACAATAACACTTTTGATTAAAAAAACATTAAATCAACAATAACACTTTTGATTAAAAAAACATTAAATCATAATTAAATTACGCTAATATTTGGTTCAGTATGTTGATATTAGTAGTTTTTAAAATTTGTTTGTAAAAAAAAGTAAACAATGAAAATTTTAAATCTTGAAAAGATAATGCAAAATAGTATTAGATTTTTATAAATGAAAATTCTTCTATACTTAATGTATAGTTAACTCTAACAGAATATTAGAAAAAATACCATATTTTTCCCCTTACTTTGTTTACAAAAAAGTTAAATACTTTAAAATATTTAATTTCATGAATTGCTGCTCCAGATGCCTCTCGTCACAAGATCGCTAGACGTTACAGATATGTTCGTATGAGTACAATTTCGTTTCCCCTGCTATGTTTACTTCAAAGGGAAACGTGGGTCCTTATTTTGAGTAAATTTTTGTGCTCTCAAGTAATAACGTAACTGGCTTTGTTTAAACGCATTTCTGCTACGAGATTCGTACAAATGTGTGTGTGGGTCGCAATATAATCTGTTTTTCGCCGGTGCAACTTCCCGAGTTACGACAAATACAAAAATAATAATATGTAAAAAGGGACAACAACAGCACACACACACACACGCGCGCGCACACGCACACACCCACAAATCACTTTGTAGATATTGCAGACATATGTAATATAATATATACAAAAGCGTTCAGAATAGACTATACACTCCACAGTTTCTGACTAAGATTTCTTCAACTACTGGGGCGGTTTTACCACATGATCCCTAATCATTGTGACGAAGAAAATAAGAAAAGCAAGCAAATATAGCGTAAAATTCACATTATATTATTGGTGATCTTCGAGCAAAGCAAGAACATGGTCATACTGGAAACGGGCTCTTTCTGCCTTCCCCGGCCTTAACGCTTTCAAATGCTAACGCTTTCAAATGCTAATATCTCCCAGAGAATTGAAGATAAAAGGAAAATCCTTTCGGCAGATAAGACCTTACATTTTCAAATTTCATCCTTTACAAGATTTACTTTAAATCTTAATTCTAAAATACCACAAGTTCACATATAAATTTTATTTTAATTTTGTTATTAGTTCGCAACGCTATTCAAATGCTAATATTTCCAAAGATATTGTAAATAAAAGAAAAATTATTTCGGCAGATAAAACCTTCAATTTTAAAATTTCGTCCCATATAAGATTTATTTTTGAAATATCATAAATTCACATTTAAATTATTGTTTTAATTATTGCATTATAATTTTTCGCCACCGCCCGGCCCTAACACTTTTCAAATGCTAATATCTCCAAAAGTATTGAAGATAAAAGAAAATATATTTCGGCAGATAAAACCTTTCATTTTTAAATTTCACCTCATATAAGACTTATTTTCAAGTTATTATAAATTCACATTTAAATGATGTTTTAAAATACTGCCTTAGGACCTAACGCTATTCAAATGCTAAAATGGTAAAAGAAAAATTCTTTCGGCATATAAAACCTTATATCTTTCAATTTCATCCCATATAAGATTTATTTAAGACCATTTGAAATGAAATCAACGATAATGATTATGTAACAGAGAGTTCAGAGATACCTAGTTAACCCTTTGATGGTTTCACTTGAAGGTTCGCGAGTTTATATATATATATATATATATATATATATATATATATATTATATATATATATGTATGTATATATATATGTATGTATATATATATGTATGTATATATGTATGTATTTATATAATATGTATGTATATATATATATATATATATATATATATATATATATATATATATATATATATATATATATATATATATATATATATATATTATATATATATATATATATATATATATATATATATATATATATATATATATATATACATATATATATATGTATATATATATATATATATATATATATATATATATATATATATATATATATATATATATATATATATATATATATATATTATATATATATATATATATATATATCATAATATATATATATATATATATATATATATATATATATATATATATATATATATATATATATATATAATTTTAGAGAAGATACTGGATAGAGATGAGAGAGATTATAAAAATAGGGAGACAACTGTATGGATTCATATGAGGAAGAGAGACGGTGGATGCCATCTTCATAAACCCATTTTTGTTTATGCTGTTCATGGATGTGTTGAGTGAAGAGATCATGGGAGTTTTTGTACGTTGATGATCTGGTAATTACTGCTGAAAATGAGGAAGACCCACAGAGAAGGGTTGGAAAGTGGCAGGAGTGAATGTGAATAAAACAGAGGTTTTGGTGAGCAGTAGGGAAGATTGAGATAGAATAGTGATACAAGAAAGAAGAGGCTTAATTATATAACAGGCGGAAAATTTTAAATACATAGGATATACTTTAAGCCAAGAGGTAGGATGTGAGGCTGAAGTCGACAGTAAGATAAAAGCTGTGTGGGGGAAGTGGGGGAAGTGGAGACAGGTAACTGGAATAGTATGTGATAAGAAAATGCCAGTCAAGCTAAAAGTCAAGATCCATAGTGCAGTAATAAGACCAGTGTTAACATATGGATCGGAAACGTGAATCTAAGAAGAGAGAGAAGTAAAGCTTTGAGAACAGAGATGAGAATGCTGAGGTGAATTATGGATACATCGCTACTTGAGAGATTGGGAAATGATGAAATAAGAAGGGCAGGCTTAGTAAAGATACAGAGGTGTATAAGAGTGTCACGAATGAAGTGGTATGGGCATGTGTTTGAGGATGGGTGATAAGGAGGGAACGAAGAAGGCTTGTGAGGAACCTGTTAGAGGAAGAAGATCGCGAGGGAGACAGATAATTAGATTGCGAGATAAAGTGAAAGAAGATATGGAGAGAAGAGGTTTGGTGGAGGATGATGGCTTTGATGGAAGGCAGTGGAGAAGGCGCATCAGGCAACCGATCCCTTAATGTTGGGATAGTGGTGGGAAAGAAGAGATATATATATATATATATATATATATATATATATATATTTATATATATTATATATTATATTATATATTTAGAATATATATATATATATATATATAAATATAATATATTATATATATATATATATATATATATATATCTATATATATATATATATATGTGTGTGTGTGTGTGTGTGTGTATGGATGAATGTGAAACTATATTACCGAGGATGCCATTTGTAAAGATGAGGTCTCCTTAGATGAGGTAGCCATTTCAGCGAGTACGAAAGATAGTCAACGGTTAGCATTTGATTATGCACAGATATCACGTTTATTTCGAAAAAATACTCGATTAATGAAGCATCCGATATACTTCGTGATAATCTAACTCATCAGAGTATGACAATTTTATAAACTGATGAAAAGACCGTGAGGAATTTTCATTACTTAATGTGAATTGAGAGACTAGATGAATTTCCACGAGGAAGGTATCAGAGATGACGATAGAATAAATCATTTGATGTTTGGATGAAAAAGCCGTAGGAGTTGAAGCCAGAACAAAGGATTAGTAGCTGATGATCAAGTATGAGCGTAATGAACAATGAAATAAATGACTGTGTTGAACCTTTCTTAAAGGGTAAGTGTGCAATTTGCGGTATCCTTGCGTGATTTATTTTTCCCCGTCTCAAAGATGACTTTTCAATTAGCACAACTAGAGTATACTTATTATGACATCTGAGTTTATACAAAATACGGAAAACATGGAAATTCTAGTTTATCATTAACTGTATTTTTTATGACACTTCAACAGTGCTTACGGTGTCTGGCGTGGATATTATAAATGTATTTGTAGTTCGATGCACGGAAAATCGTGGTTCCCAGAAACAGAGAATAGTATATCATGCCCCACAAGAACAAACAATAATTGTAAATGAAATAGTTAATAACAAGTCAGGGAAACTCAAAATAAGGATTTGTTTTATCCATCAAGGAAACAAAACTAATATTCAGGGAGAAGAGTTTACAGAAATACAAGACTGTGAACATACGAAAGCAGTTGTCTTCTCATGAGATAGTGTACAGGAACATCAAAATTTCAATATATATTTGAATTATTTCAAGACTTTTTTCGCAAAAGAACAGGATACATTGTGACATTTACAAAATTCCTTCCGAGAAAAGATGAACTTTGATCAATCTACGAGAGTTACAGATCATAGTATTATTACTTAACATAATGTGTCTACTTTTTGTTCTATTCTATTAGCATGAATACATATCCTGTAAAGAAAATCTCTTTCTTCATTCAAAAATTTTATATCAAAGGGTAACTTTTTGTATTGCACCAAACATTAATTGATATTACACTGCATTGCCTCAGGTTTTTAATCAAAACTAAAGGTATCTTTTCCTTTACCTTTAATGTAGCTTTAAAACAACATTTTCTTCTATTTACCCCAAGTGGTCATACTAAAGTAAACGTCCTTTTTAACATTCAGTCTTGAATAAAATCCGTATTATTCGAGTCATCTTGGCAAGTGCTGAGAGGACATCCGGTGTCGAATTTTGCAACCAGCCACTTTCGTTTCCTGCAAGAGAAATGAAAGTTCTTGAAGAAAATTATGAAAATATCATGGGGATTTGAGCATTCGCAGAACGTAGAACAGAAGTAACTTGCTGAAGTGCGTGTTCAATGGATGATTGGATGCCTGCGTTCCATTTTTCTAGTCTCTACGATTCTGTATTTCTTTTGTAAATGTAGTTTCTAAAGGTTTCTAAGAAAAAAGTACTGTTGCTATTTAAAAGATGTGAGTTTTGTAAGTTTTGCTACGTGGATGCGAACTATTTACTTGACAATTTACAGCAAGCAGACGCATACACATTTTATTCTTGGAAATAATATACATAAAAGTTTTCAAAGTTGACTTTTATAAAAGACAAAACTTATAAAAATATGTAAAGGACAGTGTTAGTAGAAATCAATATTTTTTTAAATTCTCAGAGTAGAAAAACAACTAGATTTTATTTCCAATGTTATTCTTAGTACAAAAAAAAAAAAAAAAATTAAGAATATGTATTTCCCTCAAAAAGTAAATCAGAGTATTTTGTTTTTCTCATACATTAATTCTTAAGAAGTCCAAATGGAATTTCCATATGACTAACGGTTCCTGACAAAAGATTCTAGATGTGCTCATCTGGAAAAAGGGTGAAGGATATGCGATTTTTTTCTGACTGCAATATTGCGTTTAAATGAAATAACTGTCAAGCCTTTGTACATGCCTGTATTTAGAGTGTGCGCGTGTATGTGTGTGTGTGTGGATGAGTGTGTTTTTATGAGAGAGAGATGAGAGAGAGAGAGAGAGGGGAAAAATTGGTGTACTACATTGAAAGTAGATGTTTGATATAGAGAATGTGATACACTTAAGGAAATTTCTCTCCATTGCTAAGCATTGTCCGTCACCATTGCAATATAAGATTTTTGTATGATGATATGAAACTCTATTTTAAACATTTCTGAAATTATAAGAACATGAAAGAAGCTTGTTTATTACTTTAGTCAACAAAAAGGGATTTGAATGGAAGCTACCGTTGATTTTTGCAAACCACCACACTTGGAAATACTGAGGAGATAGTTTTAAGTGTCGGCTGAAGTAGGAGATATCTGCGTGTGCCATAAATTTCCTTGCAGGATTTAAAGAGATCTTTGCCTCTCTACTGCATGTTTCTTTCTGTTTTCAGTTTTATCTTTTTCTTATTTGCTGGAGATAAAATTGATAAAGGAATGAGATTTTTACCCTTAAGCCCTCCCCCCGCCTGAAGGGCCATAAATCTAGAGAGAGCAGAACGCTCTTCCAGTGTTTTCCGACATTGCAAATAGATTTGGTCACAAGAGCACTCTCTTCACGTTGCAGAAATATGAAGCTTTCCTTGAGTAATCATCAAGAATAAATCTCAAATGAAGCACCACCAAAAACAGTGAAACTTCTGTCAAATGAACCGGCGAAGATTCGTGAGAGCATTAAACAACATTCAGTCTGAATCCCTTAAGTAGCTCATTGCATATGACTCTCTTGATCTATATGAACGACTGCAAAGAAAATTTGGATGCTAAATAAAAAAAATAATATAAAATAAAAGGACAATAACCTCGAATTGCACTCTTATATTATTTTTTTATGCATGGGCATACTACTGCTTACTTTTGTTTATGTTTGCATATGTCTGTGTATAAGCAGACTGCTATAATTAAATTAGAAATAATAGTTATAGGGTCTTGCTTCTAATTTCCTCCTCTAAAAGGCTATAGTTACATAGAAAATAAGCAATTCAATAAAAAAGAAGTGACAGAAATATATATGCTCAGTCACTAAAATCAAACCTCATGAAACTGCCAAGTATGAGACTACTACTGGCTTTACAAAGAAAAGTTTTATGAACTAAAAAATTAAGATATTCAACATCATCGTCTCGGAACCAAGGCTGGCATTACGGTACGGTACGGTACAGTTGAAATTTAGCCTATGTGTACGGTACGGAATTACGGTACGATAATTTTACCAAAGTACGGTACGGTACAGTTCAGGTACGGAAAAAATGGGCAAATTCCGTACCGTACTGTACCTTACCTTAGGCTTGGATATGTCTCTTAGCAATTACTGCTAAATTGGTGAGTGGTTAAAATGTAAAATGCTTCTGTCAAAATCATGTGGGAGGTTTTCATCTGAACTCATTACTGCCATGGAGAATCGAGAGCTTTCTCTACTCAACAACGCAACATTCCTTGCAGCTATTTATCTTGATCCAAGATTTCAGTACCTTTTAGTTGATGCACAAAAAGATCTTGCAAAGCTGCACCTCACTGCATCGTGGATGGAATTGTGTCATTGAAAAGCTCTAATGATTTTCAGGATTCTACAAAATTAGTTAAGTAAGCGAACCCTAGGAGGATAGTGCTGTCAGCTTCCCTTCGGTTGCTAATTACAATCTTGTTCAGTTTTTGTATATACCTCCAGTCATATTCTCTTAACTCCGTCCTACTTTCCACCTTCTCTTAACAACAATTGTTTCAGCATTATTTTCAGCGCCGAATGACCTCATTGGTCGCAGCACTTGGCCTTTGACATAAATTTGGTATTCCATTTACAATTTTAATACAAAAGATCTTATTAAAAAGAAGAGACACTCGTACTTTAAACATTTGTGGATACTGAGAATAGCTCAGCCGTATGAATGGAATGGAGCAGTTTCAATTTCATATAGACTTTTTTAGTGGAAATGATTTATCCTTTCAGCTTTGTCTGTGGGACGTTCGAAGCATTCATGCGCAAATATTGCCGCCCAATTCTTATCGACAGAGTTCGCTTCGCTTCATTCATTCATTTCTCTCTCTCTCTCTCTCTCTTCCAGTTGCTTTTTGATTTGGTGG
>NC_087203.1:17320378-17325378 GCF_015104395.2 Macrobrachium nipponense
AGAAATTCCAACAAACTAAATGAACTTCCGTAATGACAATGCTGTAGCTTTTAGTCATTTATTTTTCAATATTTTATGCCGTTTACAGCAGTTACAATAAAATTATTGAAATGAAATTACATAGCGACTGTAGGATACGAAATGCGCCACCCCAGTTCAGTACGATATGTTGGGTCAAGACTCGAGCGGCAGCAAAGTCAACTTCAAATGCTTATGCTGTCACGAACCTTGAGTTGAGAATAAAATTAGAGTTCGTGGACTCATGGGTATATATTTTCCTTACTTGCGATATAATTATCTTTGATACATTGAATAAATGTATTCAATTCTAATTTGTTTTATTTCAAGTAGAACATCTTTGAAAGGAAATATTATTTATTGTTAACTAAATAATCTGGCACCTGCATATGGCAATATTTCCATAACGAGCAATGAATTAAGAAACTACGCCAATAGTTCGGTAGCCGACTGTAAATGACAGGCAATTACATAACTGGAAAAAGATCCATCTTTTTTTATACAGATTTAATATATCGAAATAAACCGAAATAAAACAAAATGGGCATAATAACTATGTCATTAAATTAATATTTCAGATACCTTGTTTTACGGCTGTGTGTTGTCCAGTTGAGGTATTTCTTTTCAATCCTTTGTTATTTTTTCTTGTATGGATTATGAAACGAAGGAAAAGATGATTTTAATTTTTTGTTGCTATGGACTCAATCCAACTCGACCACTGTTGAATGCTGATTATAAAAATTATTTTTGGATTGAAAAACATTAGCTAGTTGTAAAAGTAATGCCTGTCAGTTATTGGCTGCCGTCTAGAATATCCCTGAAGGTTTCATTCATATGCTTGAGTATTGGTCATTTATGTTCAGTTTAATTACTATATATATATATATATATATATATATATATATATATATATATATATATATTAGTGTATATATATATATATATATATCTATATATATATATATATATATATATATATATATATATATATATATATATATATATATATATATATATATATATATATATATATATATATATATATATATATATATATATATATATATATATATATATATATATATATATATATATATATATATACTGTTCTAAACTCCTCGTTCCCTCCTGGAAAATGTAATCTAACACTAAAAAATTGGCCTTGAATGTAGGGACGAGAGATCGCAACAACAAAAGGAAAAGAACACTACGGCAGAAGGCCGATATTACTGAGGAAATGAGGAATTTACATAAAAGCTAGACTTTAGTTTTAAATGAACTATATTTACATTAATTTACATAGGTCCAGGATTAATAAGGTGGTTGGTTGTTGATCCACCGGAAATACATGGCTGGGCCGCCAGACACGGAGGTCAGAATTTGCGCAAACAGGTTATTTTAATGCAAGACTTATTCCAACAAGGTTCCCAATTTCTCCCACAATCAGGCACGGTGTTTGTCTGCAAAGAGATTGCATTCTAGCATCAATACTAAGGCGAAGTACACATGGGGAACATTACACAGTACTTGCTCTCAGTTTAAGAATTTAAAAAACCACTCAAAAGGGTATGAAATGAGTGGGAGTTTGCAAAGAAAGGATTATTGCATTACTTGAATTAACTAGGGGATGTGTTTACTAGCATCACAAGGGAATTAATCACAACATTGAACTCAGATTGGGGAGTGAGAGGCTAAACAAAGAAGGGGGAAAGTCGCCTTGGAAGAATGGAAATGAAATACAGACAAAAGGCAAAACAATTCACTGGCTATACTAAATTTATGTCTCACAGTACCGGGAAATCCTGGCTTGGTAGTCTTCTTATCTGCTGATATTCCTTTGCACTATGGAGGTATAAAAATACTTGGGATCCCCCCCAGAGGAGGCAGGGGGAGCAGAAGGGGTGAAGTGGAGTCTGCAGGGCTTGAGAAAGTCTGAGGAAATCCTGCTTCCGAATGGTTCAGAGCAGTTCTGAGAGTTTCTGAGAGCTTCTGAGCGTTTCTGAGCGAGTTCTGAGGGCGAGCTGCTATGCCACTGTTTCTTTTAAAATCTCGCCTGGGTAGGCTCATCCCTAATCCGAGTTTCCATGTGGGGGTGGGGGCGTTGGGGGGTGGCAGCAAAGATGTTTTTTCTAGAGAATGGAGGCTTTCAGTTCAAAGGGGCAACTTTGCATATAGGCAAGGATGAATGAGCCTTGTTATAAAGAAATCTTAAACTTTCCTTGGTTCTGGCTTAAAATCCTGAACAATATATAGGTATATATATATTATATATTATATATATATATATATATATATATATATATATATATAAACTATAAAAAGGCCCATTAAAAAACTCTGGTTTAAAGCTAAGAACTATATCTTCACTGATAAAGCAACAGTATAATAGGATCAACCTTGCAAATGGAGCCTGGGATTCTGACCATATAGAGTATGTCTTCATTAAGGCAATGGTGTAGAGGATTAGGACAATTAACAGAACCAACGTTGACTCAACAGTATCCCCAGGCATCACCTAAGGGCATATCTCCCGCTATATATTTCGCTAATGTAACTAATACTTTCATTTACTACTTGATAAGGGTGGAAGTTAGTCCACAGAAATATAGTCCTTAGCTTTAAACCAGAGTGTTTTAATGGACTTTTAATACTTGAGACGTACCTTGTTTTAATAAAAGAATTTATTTACATATATATAATATACCATATATATCTATATTTATATATATATATATATATATATATATATATATATATATAATATATATATATATATATATATATATATATATATATATATATATATATATAGTGTGTGTGTATTTTGAAAACGTGGCTTAAAAACATATGTAAATTATGATTCTATAAACTGTAAAGCTTTCACCTTGTACGTTCTAAAGACGCGTTTTTTTCCCAACTGGTTTGAGTGCATATCTAGTATTTCGCATAATGACCATCAGAACACGACCATAGAACGTGGTGAAAAAACTTATTTGTGGTGCTTAAAGACATCTTCATATAACAGACAGGCCTAAGAATGTCCTCCATTGTTGCTAGAATCGTGCAAACGTCAATAGTCTCAACATGGCAATGGAAGAATCTCATTAAAGTGAGTAATTCTGCTTGTGTGTGAGATCTCCAAGAGACCATTGCATAAATTGTCGAGATCCTTTAAAGATCCGTCGTTAACTTCAAGTGGCGTCACTTTCGGTTGGTGTCTGAGTCCGCCATGTCATATAGGAGATGTGACCATTCTTTAGTCGTTAGAATTAAGACAGCGGAATTAACATTCCGGAAGTAAGGCCTTGCGCTCCCGTTGGTCCTTTCGATCGTGGCTCATATCACCGAACACACGCGCAACGCACACGCATATATATATTATATATATATATATATATATATATATATATATATATATATATATATATATATATGTATGTATGTATGTATGTGTGTATATATGTACAAATGTATGTGCGTATTTATAGAAAAACTCAGTATTTAGCATGGGGTGCTTCAATGAACATAGCAGTTATGACTCGTACCATCGACGGCTGGTCTCTTGTTTGTCACTTTTTCATCAGTCATATTTCAACAGAGATCTTTCACATTCACAATTGATCCCTGATCCCATTTATCTGCCAAGAGCAACCAGATTATGCAACCAATATGCAATAAATGTGCTTCGCTGTCGAACTTCTCAGTTCCAGAGGCGCTTTAGTTCTCACACAGTTGAACTTCGGAACAGCTTCCCTCTCAGCAGGAGGAAGTCGTACAATTGGATCTTCAGAAGTTCTATGCAATTTGGGACGTCATGAACATTCGTCCAGATTTAACAGAAATGTGGACAATTGGTAATTTTATTGCCATTGGATGAAGTATAAATCACAAGCGTAAAGAAAGAAAGAAAGTACACTTGCCTTGCACTTGTTTTGTTTTAAGACGTAGTTTATTCATTACACTGCATTTTCTAAATCACACACTAAATGACTCAAATTTATAAAAAGAAAATGGGGGCCCTAATTACTGCTAAAATGGGACCATGGTCCATTATACAAGCATACAATACCTGTATTCATCAGCAGAACATACATAACTACCAACGAACCTGTATGTGTGTAATATATGTTTATGTAATTTTTGTTTTGTGTCTAAATACAAGTACAGGTGTTAGGCGGCTAATAATCTATCGAACTACCCTGCATATTATTTTCCTTAAGTAATCTCGGATATTTCCAAAATTGTCGCTGCTTAACGTTACCACAATCCATGTGCTCAATTTGCCTTCATGGAAAAAATAAAGAATATATCCACATGAATTATGTCCTAATAAGGCTTATCTTCAATAATGACCACCTTGAGTATCCTTCCGACAGAGCTAATTTTCTGGTTAGATAATAATTCCTGTAAATAAATCAGGTTAAACGAATTATAACATCAAGCAACATCGGGTTATTTTCAGATTCTTGTATTTAAGTCTCATCACATGGGTAGCTATTAAGAGTTCCATTTAAAGTTTCCAGCCACATTTATGTCGCTGGAGATCTCTGAATATGTAATGCACTACTTTCTTTTCAAGTCTACTAATAAGACATATCAGAAAATAACACTCGAACGCAGAAACTGACGAGATGTTTTTATATTTATATTCAGAATAATGTATGAAACATTATGTAACGTGAGAAGAAACCTATGCACAAATCTGTTTTCATAGTTTCTCAGACTTTCTGAAACAAACATGAGGTGATATATTCCACTAGATATATAGACGGTGCGATATCAAATGGAAGGGTATAAAGAAAAACTTTTTTCATAACACCTTCTCAAAAGTGGAAAACTGTCTCTGGGCAACGCAATTTATTAGCCATAAAGTTGCTGATCAAAGCTCACTCCGCTTTTTCTTGAGCTCAATTAAAACGTTGCCTGAGGTACAGATCCTTTGCAAAGAAGTTCAAGCGCTATAGAATATCAAAGTCGTTATC
>NC_087203.1:17332878-17345378 GCF_015104395.2 Macrobrachium nipponense
AATTTGGTCTTAGACGATATGTTATGTTCCATCATTTTGCATATCCCTATAGCATCACTTGACACATTGGGAAATTGTTTGATTAGGTTTGTTAAGTCACTTCTCTGACAGGGTGATAAATGTGGTCGTGACCCCTCAAGATTTTCTAATATTGTGCTGTTGGTCGTAGTAGGGTTAGGGACTGACTCATTCAGTACATTAAGTTGTTGGTTATTTGAACCAGCCTCGTCTGATGTTGTCTTTATGTATTCTTTAAGCAGATTTTTGTGGAATTTCTGAGTTTTTTTTCTTTTATCTGGAGTAAAAATTAAATGATTATTAGATTCTAATTTCTCAATTACTGTATAAAGGACCTTTTATATCTAGGAGAGAGGTGACACAGGTATTGGGAAAAATACTAACACTTTTGTTGATTTATCAAAGTGGACTTTTTTTTTATTTTTGGCTCTTAGTGAAATATTCTTTAGCTATCTGCCTTGCTTTAGGTAATTTATCTTTCCAGTTGTTCATATGTGTGTCTACATTTACTTTGGAGGATTCTAATTCCGAGCAATCCATTAGACAACAATCTTTTGCGACTTTTAGGGGACCCCTGATCTCTCGACCATAGAGGAACTCAAAAGGAGAAAATCCCAAATATTCTTGTTTACATTCCCCATAGCAAACAGTAAGAAATTAAGTCTTTCATCCTAATCATGTGAACTTTCTAAACAATAATCGTTTAAACATGGATTTAAGTGTCGGATGGAATCTTTCTATAGCTTCTTGAGACTTTGGGTGGTATACAGAGGAGTTTACAGCAAATACTTTTAGTTCTTTGAATACAGTTTTGAAAAGATCAGAAGTGAAATTAGTTCCTTGGTCAGATTGTAAAACCTTAAGAATACCATAATGTGAGAATATATGAAGTCAGTAACTAGGTTTTCAGCAGAAATATTCTTAAAGGGGAAAGCTACTGAGAATCTGGTAGAGGTGCACATGATAGTAAAGATGTATTTATTGCCTTGACAGGTGGGAGGATGAGGACCAACACAATCTATTAGAACTTTCTCAAAGGGCTCTTCTAAGACAAGGATAGGGATGAGGGGAACAGGAGGAATAGGTTGGTTGGGTTTCCCTTCAACTGGCAAATATGACAGGATTTTATGGACTTTCTCATTCTTTGCCAAAATGTGAGGTTGAAGCTTTTAAAATGTTCTCCTAATACCTAGATGTCTATTGAGACCATCGTGTGCAAAGGGAATAACTTTACAAAAAACGACCACAATATTCTTAGAAACCTAGCGAAAGACAAAAATATAATAACCACTTGTCCAGACAATGGCCAAGGCACAGTAATTCTTGATAGGTCCAGCTATGTACAGAAAATTAACGACATCTTATTTGACAACTCGAAACTGGACCTTTACAACACTACTAATTCTAAGACAAAATTAACAGATTCCTTATGACACTTAAACAAAACAAAGTAATAGATGACAATACTTATCAGGACCTCTTGATGACTGGATCTACATACGGAGTTATTTATGGGCTGCCCAAAATACATAAGGATGAAACCCCATTCCTCGCTCCATTAATACTTCCAGCTATAAAATAGCCAAGTTCCTTGTCCAATTGCTTCAGCCCCATACCAGCAATATGACCACCTTCAAAGACAAAGTCATTAAGCAAGACCCAGATTTTTTCATGGTTCCAAATTTTTTAATGGTTAGCTTTTATGTAGAATCACTGTTCACAAATGTTCCTGTAGCTGAGAGTTTAGACATAATTTTAATGAATTTATTTCCTATTGATAATTCCTATTTTAATCAATTTAGTAAGGCTCACTTAAAGTCACTTTTAGAATTGACTGTGATGGACATGGTCTTCATTTTTAATGATACTGTTTTTATACAGACAGAGGGGATGGCAATGGTAAGTCCTTTGGGACCAACCTTTGCCAACATTTTTGTGAACTCCCTTGAGGAGCAAGCTACAGATGCATGTCATGATTTTCGTCCACTCTTTTATAAACGTTACATTGATGATACTTTTGCCCTTTTTAGATATGACTACCATGCTGAATCGTTTTTGGAACATTTAAATGCACAACACCAGGACATTAAATCTACCATTGAGATTGAAACCCATAATTTTCTCCCCTCCTTGATGTCAAGGTAACTAAGGATGAAATTGGTTTCCATGCAGGTATTTATAGGAATAACACTTTTACTGGTCTTAGCACAAATTTGTATAGTTCGCGTTTTTTACAATTCTCAGATGTATCACTTGTCCACTCTCCTTCATTGAGCCATTAACATGAGTTTCAATTTGGTCCTTGTTTCATGATGAAGTGATTATCCTCAATGATTATTTTAAGAATAATTACTACCCGCCAGCGATTTTCCATAGAGCTCTCAACAAATTACTTAATTTGAAACTTAACTTTAGTCCATAGTGTTTTTACATGAAAAAAGATTTCGGAAAAATGTATCGGGCTATTCAACAAACAAGTACCCACTCTTAATCTTAAGTTAATCCCAATAAACCCATGAACCATCGGATCTCTTGCATGTCAAGGACAGGATTATCCCCTATTTACTTTCTGGTGTTATTTATAAAAAATTGTCCTTGGCACTTACATCGGTTTTACCGGGAGGCTGCTAAAAGTCCGAATCTCCTCTCATTTAGGAGTTCGTTTTAGAACTGGCTGTCGACTATCTAATCCCGAACAGTCCAATATAAGAAATCGCTGCAAAATTTTTAAGACACATATAAATGCTAAGGGTTTTAGTATTGTGGGGGGGAACCCAATATGTAGAAGAGTTAGCCATACTTGAATCTATTATGATCAAATTAACTGTCAATACCCTTAATCAACAATCAACCTCTCCCCAGGTATTCATCGCTTAAAGTACCTGCTGTAATTGTTTATGCTCACTCCTCTCTCCCCCGCTGCATTGGCTTCCTCTGTCAGTTTGCATTACACTACTGGTGTGTGTCTTTTTTTGAATTTTTTATATTTTTAGAATTTTTAAATGTTTTTTTAATATCTTTTAAGTATTTTTAAAGTTGTCTTTTTTAAAAAAAGGCTTTTAACATGGTGTTAACTGTTTATACACAATTACTGTTTGGGTTCATCGCTTTTTAATCCTGGAAGATGTACTCTTAACTTCTCGGATTCTTTGCTCTTCTTTGGATACGCTTGTCACTACAAAGCCTGAAGATCCAAGTTCAAAGAGATATGAAGAAATTGTGATGTCCGGTACGTGGTCAGGTCGGCAACGTGACCTCTTTTTGATTATGGGACCTGGGTTCGTTTCCCGATGCCTTTGAACTTGGATCTTTAGACTTTGCAGGGGCAAGCGCATCCAAAAAAGAGCAAATAATTCGAGAAATTAAGAGGGCAGTGTGTCTATAACAGTTGCATATGTATCTGGTAGTAAAAAAGTGACCAGTAGATCCTACATGTATATGTATATGTATATGTATATAGCTAGATAGATAGGTTCTGTGAGTACTGGCATATGTAACAGTTGTGTTTACTTCTTAACTTCTTGGTATCCTTTCACTCCGAAGCCACAAATAAAGAGACGCCGTCTCCCTTGGTGGGATTCGAACGCAGGGACGACCATGTTGGGGTCGACATAAATCTTTCTTCAACCTGCAAAGATATGTCTCTTTCCGCTCTATCGTGCTTGATTTTTTTTCTTATATTTTTTATTCAAGACATATTTTGCTGTAGACTTAACTTCACCTTAAAGTTTCAGAGGTTACTGCTTTTTAGGCTGAAATATATCTTCAAACAAGAGAGCGATTTTCCATTATGAATTTATAAAATAAAGTGTAATTACCTATCATAAATTACTAACAAAAGAAAAAGAAGGTGAATAAGCATTCTTATTAATTTCAATTTCATTATAACTGTATACAATAAAAACGCACGGGTAATTTTAAAAGTTCTTCATTTTGTAGTTAATCTGTTTATAAAATCTATATAAATTAGTGATTTTTTAAAAACATAATGATTTTTAATTAAAATCTTAACATAAGGGGGAGCATAAGCCTCGCATTTTAATCAACAGTAACGCTCTACTGTTGAGAGAGAGAGAGAGAGAGAGAGAGAGAGAGAGAGAGAGAGAGAGAGAGAAGCTGCAGCAGCAGGGTGACTCGAAAAATAATTTTATTTTTTATGAAAAAGGAGTGTGTTTGATCGTCATATCTCGGTGCACAACTTTTTTTAATTTAAGGAAATAATGTTTAATTGCAGTATTTGATATTTCGTTCCCAGAAAAGCTCAGAGAAAATGACATCACCCACCCATTTGCTTTCAAGAATATTTTGCAAGCTATAACCATATATATCAGTATTTTCTCAGTTGAGCCCCCCAGATGCTGAAGCCTTGCCGAGGATGGGGGCTTAGGGGTTCAGCAGCTGGGTCCCTGATGCCTGGTGGGAACTACTCTCGCTGGGCCTTGGTGCCCAGCTGTTGATCCAACTAAATAATAGTCAGCCCTTTTCCTTTTACTAAAACTTTTCTTCCTTCTGCTTCCTCTCTCTATAAGGCACGGTTTTTATGTTGATGACTTGGATTGGTTTTTGGACATGATTTCGACTTGTTCATTGGATTTGATGGAGGGTGAGGACGGTTGGCATGCCACCTCACCCGTAGAACTCGAGTACCTAACGTGGTCGAGCGAGGGGAAAGTTTAGATGTCAAACCCTTCTCTTAGTGCTGGGTCTGATCTCGACGGACATCATGACGCCTTAAGCACTGAGGGTGGGGTGTATATCTGGGTGGTACCCCTAAGGGCAGCACCCTATATGGGAAAACACTGTCCTCTAAATGTGGCTCCATGTGGGTGGGGGACTACCTGGACGAATCATCAATTCTACGTCTTATGGACACACTAAAACCTTCTGTTGACGACTTGGGCAAGGATAAGGACAAGGGAAATTTTGGTAATTCTTCCATTGTGACTTTGGAACTTTTTCTAATGAGCTCCTTGTTACAAACATTTTGTATGTAAAATCCAGTCCCTTTAGACTGGAATTATGATACCTTGTTATTTAATAAATTTTGTAAATTTGGGAACGTAAAAGAATTACGGAATAGAACTTGGCAAAAATTATGGTTGTTTTGAATTTTGGATATTTTTCAACAACGAATTGGAAGCTCACAGAGCCTACAGAGAGTTTAGGTCAGACTCTATGAGTGTTGGACTTGTAGAGGCGGAAGAGGTCCCTAGGCATCTTGAGATATATAAACCACCAACTGAAACTAAAGATTCAAGTAAAATAAGTAAAACCTCCAGATCACCAGACCCAGCTAAGTGGTTGATCATTACAACACATGGTGAGAGAGGCAACCTCTTCAAGGTGAAAAAGATTGGTAAGCCAGAAGATCGGGCAATGTTGGGAGCCCCACCCAGAAGTAAACTCGCTTTGGGCGTAATAGTTTTTTTAGTTCATGCCAAGACCAATGTTCAATCAGTAATGCTCCTAAATTTAAAGCTTAATCCCGAAGATATGATAAAAGAGGTAAAACCTCACTATAATTTTAGTTATGCAAAGGGTGTCATCTTCAATGAAGATTTACATGAAATGGACGAAGAGGAAATTTTGGAGATGTGTCCAGACGTGGTTTGGAAGGTTTTCAAGGTGCCCCGCTCGTCTATGATTATTTTAACATTTGTAAGTCCTATTTTGCCATCTGAAATTGTTCTTGACAATGAAATTATGAAAGTTCGTCCATATAGACCGAGAGTGCTCCAGTGCTTTAAATGTTTTGGCTTTGGACACTCCTCAAATATTTGCACCAGAAATAAACTTTGTGAATCGTGTGGCAAGCCTGAGCACGAGGAATGTTCTGAACCGGTAATTTGTGTGAACTGTAAGGGTGACCATCGAGCCCGAGATAAGAAATGCAGTGAATTTAAAAAAAGAACAGGAGGCATTACTTAAATCTATTGCTGAACACATCAGTGTGGGGCAGGGCCAAGAAGCGTGGGTTGGGAAAGAAAAACTTATTCAGAATGCCTTGAATGCACAACAGCCCGGGATATTGCTACTTCTGGTGCCCCTTCTGGTGGTGCTCCCCCGTGGGGGTCCCTAATGGGGTTTCCCATGCCCTCTCTGGTGGGGCTCCCCGTGCCCCCCCTGTTGGGGCTCCCCGTGCCCCCCCTGTTGGGGCTCCCCGTGCCCCCCTTGGTGGGGTTTCCCACGCCCCCTCTGGTGGGGCTCCCCACGGCCCTCCTAGTGGGGCTTCTCATGGCCCCTCTGGCGGGGCTTCTCATGTTGTAGAGACTCTGGTCAAGCCAGGGGACCCTGTTGGTTCAAGGGTTCAAGCCAGATCTCAATTTGTTGGACGACTTCTCTCTGACAGGGACATTGCCTGACATTGAGCCTCACCTTGATCCTGTCATTACAGTGCACCGTGGAGATGACGGTGAGGAGATAGAGGCCCTCTTTATTCGTCAGAAGAGGGCCCTTTCTCCCTCTTCGCCTCATTCTCGGTCACTCGGGCCATCATAGGAAAAAATAAAAGCAAAACTGGAAGGGCAAGTGAAGGCCCATCATCTAAAAGATCTTATAACACCCAGATCTAGATCAAGTAGTTCTGGTAAAACTGATAAGATCTCTCTCACCAGGACTCAGATTCCTAAATTGGTAGAAAATTTTAAGATCCATCTTCTAAATATGGCTCTCATGCAATGGAACATCCGTGGCTTTATACCAAATAGAGAGCAAGTTCGGGTTCTGTTTAAGGAACATAATCTATCTGCGATGTGTCTACAAGAGACAAAGTTGGGAGAGCACACTCCCACCGTGGTTTTATTATTCATTTCATAGGTCTCCACCCCTGATAGGTGTACGTGCTCAGGGAGGCACAGGCATCATAGTCCGTACGTCTATTAATCACAGAGTTGTTCAGTTGAACACTGTGTTGCAGGCTTGTGCAGTTCAAATTTTTCAATTATAAATGGATCACAATTTGTTCTCTCTACCTTGATCCATCATTGGAAAATAGATTGCAGGATGCACAGGGAAATCCCCGTCAGCTAGAATTAACCGATCTACAGACTTTAATAGACCAGCTTCCTAAACCCTTCATTCTGATGGGGGATTTTAATGCCAAACACCCACTCTGGGGAGAGCCAAACTGCGACCGGTTGTGGGGTTTTTTAATAATAGAACAGCTGCTTGACTTAAATGACATCACTTTAATGAATGATGGTTCCCCTACAAGACATGATGTTTTTTCACATAATTCTGATCAGCATTGACCTCACTATCTGCTCTTCGTCTTTGAGGTTAGATTACCAGTGGTAGTAGACCAGAATGATCATGGCAGTGATCATTGGCCCATTCACTTAAAGTTTATGAAAAATATTCCATCTCCATGTTTTACCAAAATGGAAGGTAGGGGAGGCTGACTGGGGATTATTCAAAAAAACTACTGAAGTTGATCAAAGATAAAAGATTTTCAGAGCCCAACATCTGCTTATGAGGTATTTAATCAGTATATTGCTGTGTGTTGCCATGCTTGTCTATTCCTCGAACTTCTGGTAAGCCTCGGCGTCCTCTAGTACCTTGGTGGAGCGATTCATGTGCCTTGAGCCGAAAAGATAACTAGAACTTGCTACAAGAGATATCGTAAATTTCCTTGCTTGGTCAATAAAATTATCTATAAAAGAGCTCTTGCTAAGCAAAAGAAAACATTTAAGCAAGCAAAGAGGGAATCGTTTATCAGATATATAAGTGAATTAAAATATGATTCCCCTGTGTCATTAGTCTGGAACAGAATCCGAAAGCTGCAAGGGAAATTTTCTCCACATCCCTTGCCTATATGAAAATTGATGGCTTCCTCATATCTGATTCTGGAGAAGTTGCAGAAACCTTTGGTAGGCATTTCTCCAGTATATCTAGTGCCCTACATTACTCTCCTGCATTCAGGAATATTAGGGACGGTACCACGGTTGTTCCTGCTGTTAGTTTAAATTTAGATCATATAATCTTCCTTTCAACATGAAAGAATTGGATCATGCAATCTCGTTGTCTTCCCCAACATCTCCTGGAGAAGATGATGTACTGTACTCAATGATTTTTTAATCTGCCTAGAAGTACAAAGAATTTCTTTTAGACATTTTAAACAGTTTTGGCTTTCAGGAACTTCACCAGAGTCTTGGAAGATATCGATTATTGTACCTGTTTTAAACCTTTTAAAGATTCCTTCCTTCCTAAGAATTATAGGCCAATTGCTCTAACTAGTTGTGTTAGCAAGATTTATGAGAGGATGGTCAATGCTCGACTTGTGTGGTATTTGGATTCAAAGAATCTTCTATCTAATCGGCAGTTTGGCTTTAGGAAAAATAGAAGTACTTCTGACCCTTTGATGTTCCTTACTCGGGAGATACAGAATGCTTTTGCTGTGCAAAACCAGACTGTTGCAGTGTTCTTTGACCTTGAAAAAGCCTACGACACTACCTGGCGAGGGGGTATCCTTTTGCAACTTGTAGAGTGGGGTGGGGTGTTGTGGGTAATTGTTTCTATTGTCTGAAAGATTTTTTATCAGAAACGTTTCCTGAAAGTAAGAGTGGGCTCTTCTTTACATTTCTTCTGCCTACCCTCAAGAAGAAGGGTTTACCTCAGGGAAGCGTCCTTACCGTCCAACACTCTTTAACGTAGCTGTCAACGGCCTACTAGAACAAGTCCCTGTCGGGGTGCATGGTCTGGCCTTTGCTGATGATTATGCAATAATCTGTAGTAAGTCTACAGCTGTCGAAGCTTGTCAAATGATTCAGACTGCTATTAATGCTTCAACATCATGGGCCAGTGCTAAAGGGTTCAAATTTTCAGCAGAAAAAACCAAAGCTATAAGATTTTGTCGATTAAGAAGAGTGGAAGAGATCCCTACACTGTTTTTAAATGATTCGATTTTACCTTATGAAGATAGCATTAAGTATCTAGGTGTTACATTTGATAAAAAATTAACTTTTACTCAACATGTTAATGAAGTTTGTATGTAACGTGAAGCTTCGTCTTAATATTCTTAAAGTCGTGTCTAATTTTAATTGGGGGGCAGATCGAATCACCCTCTTGAGGATGTATCAGGTTTTATGCCTAAGCAAAATTGATTATGGTTGCCAAGTTTATGGTTGTGCGTGCAAGACAACACTGCAGAAATTAGATGTTGTCCATAATATGGCTTTACGTATTTGTACGGGAGCCTATAGAACTTCACCAGTAGAAAGCCTATATGTTGATTCAGGTTTTCCCCCATATGTATCCGTATTTGGAGGAATTGGGCTTGAGAGTCCTATCAAGAGTACTTACGTCAAAGCTGAACCCCAACTATAAGTACGTTAGAGAACCATCTGATAGAGCCCCAAATCGACCTAAGACCTGCCCAAAGCCCGCGTTGAAGTTTCGACTAGCCAGCATCTGGCCAGGGAGGTGGGATTACTACCTCCCTGCAGTAAGCTAGAAATTTTCGTCCCTCAAAGTTTTCCTCCTTCCTTGGAAATAGGCCTCGCATAGAATCTGCCCAATTAGGGACAGCAGGAGCAACAGTTCTGGTGATCAGTTAAGGGCAAGTTTCTTGGATCATGCTTCTGAACATGGTGATTCTCATCATATATACTGATGGCTCGAAGGGTTCTGATGGTGTTGGTTGCTCTGTATGACTAGTGATAATATAATTAAAAAGAAGCTTCCATCTAATTCCTCTGTTTTTACAGCTGAACTGCTGGCAGTTTTGACTGCTCTTAAATTATGTTTTTTATAGTTCTTGTACTAACAGGTTTTTTACCGCATTTTTACTGATTCTTTGAGTGTTTTATCTTCTCTCAAAGCCTAGTCTCTTGCCACCCTTTAGTGCAAGAAGTACAAGATTGGTTTTATCTTTTAATTAATAGAAGAGGATTTTCTGTTCAGGTTTTTGTTTGGGTCCTCCGTCCCATGTTGGAATTGTTTGGGAATGAGCGACCGACACTGCTGCTAAGGCTGCAACTAGGCTTAGGCACATTTCAACATGGGCGTCCCTGTATCTGATTTTAAAAGTACCATTCGATTTTATTGTAGAGACCAGTGGCAGGCCCACTGGTACACTTTAGATAATAATCTTAAAGTCGATTAGGCCTTCTGTTCATCCTTGGCCTCATAGCCGGATGGATAGAAGGTCTGAGATAGTTTTAGCTAGATTACGCATTGGCCACACTAAATATACTCACGGGTATCTAATGATGAGTGGAGCGGATAGGCAGGTTCCTCGCTGTTCCACTTGTCATGTGGATTTGACTGTGGTGCATATTTTGGTGGAGTGCTCATTTTGAAAACAACCGTAGAGCTGTTTCTGGCAAATAGATCTTGCCGATATTTTAGGTGAAGGTGCTAAGGCAGAGCAAATTATGACATTTTTGAAAAATATTGGTCTTTTTTTATGAATTGTAATTTTCTCTTAATTGTTTTAAGGTTTCTTGTTTGGTTTTTATGAATGAATGATTTGTATGTTAATCGGTTGTGTGTATTGTTTGTTTGTACGACAGTGACTTTTATTCTTAAAGATATATATTGCGCTGATGGCCCCTCGCTCCGCGCTTGGCTATGTGCCATAAATTTTATAATCTTATCTTATCTTCTCAGTTGAGTCAGGTTTATTCCCCAGACAAAGTGAATTTGATACCTCTGGGATGATTGTGTCCTCATATTAGTATATCAACAGCAAGAATTGATGACTTAGTATTGAGTATCACACTTGGCCCCCTACCTCTTTATACAATCTCTCTCTCTCTCTCTCTCATCTCTCCTCTCTCTCTCTCTCTCTCTCTCTCTCTCTGAACTGAACGAGTTAGGAAATTAATTGAAATGGGCAGGTCGTTCCTCTCTAGAATTGGTAATTTAATCAGACTTCTGGTTTACTCATCGTAAGAAGAATACGAATTATCCATGTTAAGGACTGGCGGGAATGGAGAGTTACGTATTCAAATTTTGATTAAAATGGTGTCAATCCGTACTTTGTTCTATGGATTAGTGTGTGCTTGAGGCGAATGGCGTGAGATAGTAACCGTCATCAAACCTTTGAGTTCCTAACTCCTCACACAGTGCCTATTGTGGCTTCATTGTAATAACTTTGGCATATACTATGAGATCAACAGGGTAGAGATAGCATAAAACTCCAGAAATAATTAAAACACAAAGTTAGGAAGAAAATCCGTTGGAAGTCATGATCAGGTCAAGCCTCGGACAAAAATAATTTAGTTTTATTTAGTCCAGAAGAACAACACGTCATGTCACTTAAAAAATTGACATACAATATAGAAGGGAGATTCTAATGTACTGTGATCGAGACTAGGTTTTGTCATTTCACTTGCTTTTTTCTTTATTATTGAATATGAGTAGTATACCTAAAATCAATATCAAACTAAAATAAAACCACTTTTTTTTTTTTTGACAATCTGTACGAGAATTGTCTACTTGTAGGGTCCATTTTCCATTATTGGCAGATGGGGAAATTTACAATCCAGAGGCCTTCATAAAAAGTGGAAAGAATGGTTAAAAATTCTTGCTTAACAACAAACACACACACACACACACACACACACACACACACACGCATATCTCTCTCTCTCTCTCTCTCTCTCTCTCTCTCTCTCTCTCTCTCTCTCTCATGCTACAAAAAGAATAAGGAAATCCCAATACAAAACGGAGAATCTAATTTAAGAAATATAAGCCTGTATTCCTGATGTACTGTTTCTAGATTTTTAGATATACATTACTTGACATGACATTTTACACTAGAGACAGGTATTACCGATAACACGGTCATTCCATAAGATAAGCTTCTTTATTACACATTTCGGTGATTTGTTTATGGAAGGTGCAATCACCTTAATTGCAAATATGACCTATCCAGCAAAGGTATTTGATAAATACCAATACTCAACAGTAATTACCATTTCTTCCAAGTCGTTTTTAAACGCTAGTGAAGCTTTAATTTCTTTAATTACTGTGTTTGAGAGAGAGAGAGAGAGAGAGAGGGAGCTGATTAGTGGTTTAGGGGAAGGGACGGACCGGGGTGAGCAGAAGCATGATGGACATTAGCAAGAGAAAGTATTCTTTAAAATTATAAATTGTGCTTCTATTCGAAAAAACTATAATAATAAGAGTGGAACAACTGTAGCAACCTATAATTTCGAACAGTATCCTTTGCTGGCTCCTAATTGTATATACGAATTAAGACGATGAAAAACTGGATATCCATTCAGTATGTACATCGCAAGAAGAAATCGCTAATGTCTGCTGGGATAGATGAACAGACTGATGTATGGAGTCTTTCCTACCCTTCAAGCGTTTTTTCCTTGCTTCTACTGAAATAGGAGACCAGTGTCCGGAAGTCTGACGAAGAAGTTTTTCATTCAACATTTCACTGAAAGATTATAATTCTCCATTTTTTTTTTTTTTTTTTTTTTTTTTTTTTTTTTTTTTTTTTTTTGTTTTTTTTTTTTTTTTTTTTTTTT
>NC_087203.1:17350378-17352275 GCF_015104395.2 Macrobrachium nipponense
TGCGGTTTGAAGTAATTCCTTCTATTTACCAATTTTTCTTGTCAATTGATAAATGAAAATACTAACCTATTAAGTTCATTTAGGGAAAGGAAAATTTGAAAGAATTCTGTTGAGCAGTTTACGAAGACTGGCAACGGAATACATATATATAGATGATTGATTTAACCATATTTTTTCTTCATATAATTGACAAATGATGTCAATGTGTCATTAAAAAGGAGTAACGGTATTTCATAAAAATTCTGATGCCTTTTACTCACCTCGAAAGATGATTAATGATGTGGTTTTTTCCTAGTAACAAGTTTGGAAGATTGATCGCGCTCACATTATGTATCTAGATCCCAGAAGCCTTACTAAGCGAAAGGTCAGCGCCGTGTACGTCTGTGTATGCTTGTAATGTCCTCAGTAATTCCTTATCGGTGTTCTTACATATTAAGGATATTTAGTAACTGCTGGCTTTGAATCCGAATCGAAAGTCCGTGAAATCTTTCCTTTTCGTGTTGGGAATCAAACCTCCGCTCGCCTCTAAGAGTGAAGTTACTATTTACTCCATCAAGCTTAGACGATGGAAGGAAATTCATTTAATTGATCATTTTAATTCGAAGTTTACATTAGCAATAGTATCCCAAAAGTGTGAGAAGTCGAGAAGCCGTGAAATCTGAATTTAAAAGAATAAATGAAATTAAAGATATTGTTGAATGCCACGGTTAGTTCCCACACAATTTGTTGTTATGGATTAAGTTGGCATTATGCCAGCACTGGGTCTTATAGGCATGCACAATGTGTGTGTGTGTGTGTGTGTATTCGTACTGTAAACAACCAAATTACTTTTACAAGTAGTTGTTTTGAGTTGGCCCTGTCTTTGTTTTTGTTTGATGTCACTCAATCCTTGGTTCCCCTCCTGAAATGTGTGGTCTGTGTCCTTACATTTTATTTGTTAAATATTATTTATCTTTATCTGTAAATGTCTTTATTATGAGACTTTTTAACATTTTTATATGTCATAATTGTGTTTTCCAGCTTGTTTGAAAATAAGGCTACATCTTCGAAATATCAGCTGACAAATTGTTCATGACGCCTCCTGAACAATTTGTCCGTTGATTATGCAAGCTAACGTTTCGAGGATGCAGACTTATTTTCAAAGCTGAAAAATATAATTATGATAAAAAAAAATTTTAAAAAGACTCATATATAGACATTTACAAATTAAAAAATATTTAACAATAGAATGTAAGAAACAGACTATTACTTCCAGGAGAGAAACCAAGGATTGAGTGACATAAAATACAGTAGTTTTGTGTTTAAATAGGAACTAGATTCTTAATGTATGATGACTCTACTATTGTTTACGGAGGGTTTCCGGTGAATAAGGTCATTGAGTTGATCATAAAAACACTTATCATGAATAAAAGGAATACTAATGTGAAAACATTTTGCCCAAACAGATATTTTATTCCAAGTTTTTAATTATAGTAATTATGTAATTATCAGAAAATGTTACAACTGGCCGTGTATGTCACTGCCTTTAATTGTAATAAGATAAGCTTACACTTATGGTTGAAGGAATACCTATGGGCAGTCCTCTTGGCCCTATTTTTTCTAACTTCGTTATATGGCATCTAAGGGAACAGTGGCTTTTATTTTATAATCGATACGTAAAGGCACCTTTTGCTATTTCCAAAATAAAGAGCAAAGATGATCAGTTTCTTGAATATGCCAATTTAGCCCATCCCAAAAATACGTTTACGATAGTTTTATGAAAACAATAATAAGCTTGCATTTTTTAGATATACTGGTGTCCCGAAATGAGCAGGGCTTTCGTACTAATATTTTTAGAAAACAGACATTTACTGATTTAGGTACAAATTTTTATAACCTATTCATTTGATATTAATTT
>NC_087203.1:17352775-17362775 GCF_015104395.2 Macrobrachium nipponense
AATTACATACACCTGCGTAAATAATGGAGGAGATAATTTAAAAGTCACATCAACATACAGCACTTCCAGAATCTTGTAAAAAACGCATTTCAGTCCTGTCTCCCAAAATTAAAATTCTATCATTTTCATGACCCCTGGTAGCTATAAAAACATTTTCATGTTTACCATTGATCTCCATATAATGTGTGTAGTGATCGGGAATCACTAAATCACGAACATTAACAGGATTTAGAAAGAGCGAGGTTCATTTGATTTCTTCTTCTTTACAATCTACGTCATTGCGTCTGAATTTGGAAGTGCTCTTGAGCGGCTTCAGAAATATTTTCTGCACAAGAACTTATAATGCCGGGTGTTGATCTTGACTCCATCCTGATTTTTACACTGGTGTTAATTAGAGCTGCTTCCACGCTTGCTGTTAAAGCACTATGAGAATGCTCGTTTATTTGCACTCGTTCTTGCTTGGCACAAAGATATGCCATCGTGAGCAAAAATATTGGTTGTTAGTCTTTCTTACTTGAGGGACCTTCAGCCATTGCTGGCAGATAGGGTCGACGCGGCTGCTTTTCAGTTTTTAAGAGAATCATAGAGTAAAATTCAACTAGTATGTTTCACTAAATAACTAGGTGCTAGCTACTAACGAGGCAGTTTCGATTCCTATAATTTCAAATTTATTTAACTTTAAAAAAAAAAAATGTACAAAAAATCTTCGGTAGTTTTGGTGATAAGCATTAACTAGAAATTAACCAGGTACTACTGGCTTTAAAGGTTTAAGAAAAATAGTTTGGGTGATAAGCTTTAACTAGGTACTATTGACGGCGCCAAATCGTTGAATGCCAAAAGCATGAGCGCCAAAACGATGGCAGTATAAAAACCGGCTCCAAAATTATGCTGTTCTTTCAGCAGAAGAGACAGAACAAAGTGTTCACTAATGAGTATCCTCAGCTTTCGACTTCGCCAGCTCCTGACGTCACACATCTGCGGCCATTTGGTCTCCTCCACCTCGTCCAAGCTCTGAGGGTGACCCTAATGACCCTTCTGACATTTGGTCAAAAAGTCAATTGCTTAAACACGTTCACAGTGTCTGTGCCACTATTCATCTTCATTTCATTGGTGCAGGCACTGTATGTTATCTTTGGTCATCATCACTGGTATTATCCTTATCATCGTCATCGTCATGATCTGTTTGCAAGCTCGAAGCGTTTAAAAACAATATGGAAATCACAGTTATATCTTGTGTGATAAAACCAGAATTACCATAACACTTCTCTTGAATGTTTTAAAGTTGTACATTATATTCGCATGATGATGTAGATTAAATGTAGACTAGTATATTTTGAATGAAGATCCATGTCACATTTCATACATATACATCTGCAGTAATGAAAAAAGTTAATATTCGCTTACAGAAAGTTTGGGAAATAGATAAAGAGTTCCTATTCAAGAAATATTTGGAATTCTGAATAGTCCACTCATAACGCCAGCGTGCATTTGCGGAAGTCTCATTGAGACGATTTACTCTTAATTAAAAGTGTTTGAATGGAGGGTAATTAAAGGTCCCACGAAGGTCGAATTAATCAGGGAAGTCTTGTAAGAGAGAGAAGCTTCATCATGTGATATTTGAGAGCTGTTCATGAAGACCAACCAGCAATTGTTTTTCCTCCCCACACATAATATCTAGATCCTTGAGAGAGAGAGAGAGAGAGAGAGAGAGAGATTGAAATTAATTCAGTGATCTTATAAAAACCTGAAAGATTATTGTTTTTTGGAAGCGAAATGAAATGAAATGCAGAGTCGCAAAACATATAATGTTATGTCACGGGAAAGCTTCAACGCTTCAGTAGTAGCAGAAGAGCCGCTTGTCAGTTCAAGATGTTGTTATGAACATACGTGGATATTAAATTAGATTGCATATAATATAAAGGAGATACAAAATATAGTTCTTTTTAATTTTAGAGGCAATGCAAAACTGAGATTGACACAATTGACACAATTGAGACCTGTTGAGATGTTCATAAATTCGTTAATTCGTTACGATGACACATTTTTTGGACACTATAAGCAGAGGTTTCAACATCCTTTTTGGCGCAGATCATTTGGCTCCACCGTTTTAGCGATAGACGGTTTTGGCGCTCGTTATTTTACATTGTTTCGTACGGCCCATACTTTGAATGGCGGAAAAGAAAACATTCTAAGCAAGAGGGCAAGAGAGAGAAGCCAAAATTTGCACACGTCGTTTATATATGTTTGATAAATGTAGCAAGGACGATCCCTCTGCAAAATTTTGGAGATGTAAATTAAAGAGAGTGCGTAAAGCTCGCTTTCACACTAAAAACTATGAGGAAGAAAAAGAAGAGAACGAACATTCTCATGGTGCTTCATCAGTAAGCGTGGAAGTTGCTAAAATCAATAAAAGTGTAAAACGTAAATATAATTGAAAACAGATCTCAAGCTGCTCTGACAGCATTACCTAGTTCTGATGCTATGAAAAAAAAATAATTGTACGAAGAAAATGAAATAAATTTCATTCCGCTCCTCCAAATCCTGCTAGTTCAAGAGAGTTAGTAATCCCTGGCGAGTATTACTTTTATTTAACGAACGGTGCTCAACCTGAAGACTTTTTAATTGGCGAAAGTGGTCAAGAATATGAGAAAATTTCTATTTTTAGTAGAAAGCCCTCGGTGAATTATTTTACGTGAATCTGATGTGTGGTGTGTGGCTGGAACATTTAAGCAATTACATTGATGTATGAGAAAATAATTACAAAGCGAGAGACTAATCTATCTAGTTTCGACATTTTGGTTTGATTCTGAATTGGCGCCAAAAGAGCTCATCGCCAAATTAGTGAGCGCTAATCTGTCTATCGCCAAAATGATCTGCCCCAAAAGGAAAAGCATTCACTATTTTATCAACTGGGAACGGAATAAACTTCGATTGAATTAGTAGATATTTACATAGATTTAATATATCGGTTTTTCTACAATATATATATACGTATATGTGTGTGTGTGTGTGTGTATATATATATATATATATATATATATATATATATATATATATATGTATATATATATGTATATATATATGTATACACATTATCAGTACAGTTTGCAAAGCTAATGGCCTTATGGAAACTTTCGTTTTGTTGAGTCATTGAGATTTACTGAATTTGACTTTCATTTTCCCTGTCTTCTGCTTTGCTTATTTCTTATGTGTAGATACTTGACGTTATCCGCTTATGTGCAAGCATGATATCACAGTTCACCATTGAACTTTCACTCTCTCTCTCTCTCTCTCTCTCTCTCTCTCTTTGTAGTTCTACACATTTATTAGAATTGTTAAACTTCTCTTCCAAAGTCTGGCAACAGCCGTTCATGACCATCAGAGTAATGGCTGGATTTCATGTTCGAGGAGCAACTCTCGCAAGAACATCGTAACGTCAGAAGGAAATGAGTAAGTGAATGGTTATGGCCTTTCTGACTCCAGTACAAGTCATGTTATTGACCACTGGCGTGATAATTCCGACACACCATGATTCAGCACAATTATCTAAGTTGACTGGTACACTCGTATGTGAGGTGTGAGGGTGTTTTGGAGGGAATTACATAGTTTAAAATCTAATTCTGACAAACTCTTAGCTGGGACTCCCATTATAACTCATGTGATGGAAATTTATTTGATATCATAATGTATTTTCGATACCATTGAACTGTTGTATAGCTGTGCAAAAAACTAAAAAAACTAATATTATATATATATATATATATATATAATATATATATATGTATATATGTGTGTGTGTGTGTGTGTGTCAGATGAAAAGAGGGGCAATGATTACTAATATGTTTAAAGTGCCATGCAATGTAAGTGAAGTCACATATCACTTCTCTCTTGGGGGCCTGTCAAGCGGTTACCATTTCTATAGTAGACAAAAATATACGAACATTCACTTAGATACATACATACATACATACATACCACATCACACACACACACATATATATATATATATAAAATTCCCCTTCGTTTACATATACGAAATATATCAGTTACGAGGTAGAGCGAATTAGATATTATGGGAAATTTGTAGCTCGAATAATTTATATGAATCACGGTGATGTGATAATTATTCATATATATATATATATATATATATATATATATATATATATAATATATATATATGTGTGTGTGTGTGTGTGTGTGTGTGTGTGTGTGTGTTTTTAACTTGTGTTGTTTCTCTTTTAGCCTTGATGATGTAACTATGTGTTACGAAACGCGTCGGCAATAAATGTATTATCACCTGATGACCGGCTATCTCCTTGTCACACTGTCCTTTCATATGCTGTGGCCGGCATGCGCCAACGTTTTCTGTCTTTTATATATATATATATATATATATTATATATATATATATATATATATATATATATATATATATATATATATAATATGAATGAATTAATTACAACATCACCGTGATTCATATAAATTATTCGAGCTACAAATGCCCATAATATCTAATTCGCTCTACCTTGTAACTGATATATTTTCGTATATGTAAACCGAAGGGGAATTTTTTAGTTGATGATTATTTCGTCCTCAATTCCGAGGTAGAGAGAATTGGATATTAAAGGACATTTGTAGCTCGAATAATTTATATGAATCACGGTGATGTGAGAATCATTCATAACAAGGCTACGTTCGTCAAACGTTCGAATTTGTTAACATGGTAGTGGGGGTTGGATATCGATTCTAATTACGAGTAACCGAGTTCGACGGTATAAACTTATAACCTCACTTGTTAGCCGAATCGATAAGATCACTGTCGTCTTGATTTCATGCCTGTCCGCTGGACAGTGGTTCAATCCCACGAGAGGACGAAATTATTATCAACTAAAAAATTCCCCTTCGGTTTACATATATGAAAATATATCTATTCCGAGGTTCTGAGGAACGGTGGATTTGTTCCCAAGAACAATAGATACGTACTATAAACACAGTGTTTCCCAGTTATAGTGCATTGGTTATGGGTTTCGAGAGAAAGAGTTAAGGTTTGTTCAGAACAGTTCTTGTTTGTCCCGAGGAATTGGTAATGTGTTCAAAAGAAACATTTGTTTTTCCAAAGAACATAAATAAACACGCGACAATGGTGACGCTGGTGGGATTGAGTTCAATGACAGGATTAATGATGGGAGCTCTTGGTACCCGACTTACGTTTGAGTAGCATATATATATATATATATATATATATATATATATATATATATATATATATATATATATATATATATCTATATATATATATAATATAATATATATATATATATATTTGTTTGTGTTTATTTCTTCGCAAAGCGATAAAATATAGCAATGTAAGCCTCAGTGGGTTTGTATAAATTAGAGACACGTAGAGCGAACATTCAATGCGTGGGAAGCTTACACAAAATCACCATTATACATTTTAATTGTGACCTTCAAATTTAAAAACATGAACATAATAGCACTTATTTATTCGTTCCTGGAAATATACAACAATATATTCAGAGCGAAAACTTTTAGAATAAGTAAAGTATTGTTTTATACAACAATGAATAACCTATGTCCGGTGATATCTATTATATTGTTTATAACTCCTCCCTCAGCTGGTATCGAATGGGATATTTCTCGTATTATACTAACCTCTAACCTTTTCTAGAGCAACAGACCTTGGATATAACATTATAAATTGTAGTAAATACGTTAACGAGACATATCACTAATGTTCAAAATGTTCGCCTTTTTCAGTGCAGTGAACCAAAATTAAGGGTAATAGAATATCTTCCGTCCATCAACAAGCCCTGAATATATTTCTTTCAAATGTCTGCTTAATGGAACTCGTGATATATTTACTGTGCCTTATTGAAGATTGTGCATTTCTTTTAGCTTATATTTTATCAATGAAATTTAATAAACGCGTAAAGCAAAGACGCTCAGCAGAATTGCGATTTCCTAAATGGAATGATGTCCGACGTTCGATCAATAACCATTGGCCTTTGGGAATGGCCTCCGGAAACTTTCCCGGCTCGAAAACAATCCGTAGCAACAAGTTCCCGCCACCATTAACAGACTGCTTTTCTCCTCACCAGGACTCCTGGAGGGGAGTCCTTCCATTTCGATCCATTCTGTTCCAGTAGGCTAAACCCTTAGACAGGGATTAAATAGCCGATGATATAGTGACCGGCTTTGTAACGGCTTCTCCATATCGGAGAGCATATTGTGGAAGTAAGAAACAGTGAGGATTAATGATGTTTAATTTAGAAAATGAATCTCAGAATAATCCCTGCTGTCCGGGATAGTTTTCATTGAGGCTTGGAGATTTCAAGCTAATAGCGTTCACGATAATTTAGATACTATGAGCATCTGTACGTTATATATTTAAATGGTGGAATACTATATTATATATATATATATATTATATATATATATATATATATATATATATATATACACATACAGGGAGAGAGAGAGAGAGGGAGAGAATTTCCTCATTTCTTTACAATATATTAGGACCAAAACATTTACCCATGAAGGAAAATCCCCTTTCCCGGAGTGCGATGTGATGCATTTTAAGAAAAAGTTAAAAACTTGTTAACATGTGTATATTTACTAAGATTGATTAGGCGCCGAATATTAGAAAGTGAGGCCAGTGCTGAAATATTCCGATATAAATATTAGCTGGCTTTTTGTATCGTCTGGCTTTCACAGTGTGATGGCCTGAAGTTCAAGCCCTGCCCCTGGCTTAGTGGATTTCTTATGCAGCACTTTCGTAAATTGACCGTCCCTGTGGTTGTATTTTCGATCTTTACGGAATATCTTCTCGAGAAATATTGTAAATGGAAATAATGAATTTCCTGCGTAATGTAATAATTTTTTCTTTTCGTTGTTGATTTCCATTTTGCAAAAGCATTGCCATTTGACCATGTTCTTAGTGATGTTGATATCACGGAAGGAGGCTAATAGAAAATCAAAGGCACATTAATATTCCTATCTTTATAACTTAACGTAGCAATACTGAATTTTCGAAGTTACTAAGTGTATATATGTATGTATGTGTGTATTCCGTAGGTGTGTGTCACATCGTTGCTTTTATCAACAAGGGCCGTAGTATGATTCCCGACCTGACACCCACCCTTACCCCCACCCTTACCAGTCGACCCATCAGTGAATGAAACACATCTTTAGGAATTCCTGTCGTTTAGCCTTATTTCCAAATTTGCTGGTACACTAGAAAACTAATAAATGGTTAAAGAATTAAACAAGTTTAGGGAGGACAAGCAGATTGTGCAGAATAAAAATACCTTAATACAGTGGCTCCGTGTGTTCAAAGCAAACGCATTGATATAGGAAAGGATCTTAAAATAAAAAGTCAAAAGAAAAAGTCATCTCTTCAGAAGGGAAGCCTTTGAAGAAAAAGGCTTCGGAGTGAACACGAACCTTATCTCGAGCATTAGAACAATTACAGGGTGGTTCAAGGAATGGCTGGAATCAGAATTTTCATTAACTCGGTACAACAGCTTTATTCTTTGGAAACAAAGACTGTTTCTGTGATCGCAATTTTTCACTCTTTATTAAATTAGTGCTATCGTATTTATTACTCTGTTTTATCTTATAAACTTTTCACATTGACCTTGACGACAAATTCGGTCATGTTGATGAAGGTCAATGTGAAAAGGATTTAAGTAGGATAAAACAGAGTAACAAATACGCTAATTTTAACTTAATGAGGAATGAAAAATTGCGATCATAGAAACAAGGGTCAGCTTTTTCGTAGAAGTAATTTGTATATGAAAATGTGCGACCATTACGCGATGAGTAAAATAGTGATTGATGATCATATACGTCAGTTCTGCTTCAAACAATAAAACAAAACTCATTATACCTCTCAGAGGCCTTCTCTCTCTCTCTCTCTCTCTCTCTCTCTCTCTCTCTCTCTCTCTCTCTCTCTCTCTCTCTCGATGCTTTCCTAATATAGAATGTATAGTACAGGAACTGTTACAAACATGCCATTTTTCTTAGTCTGCATTTACTGAATTACTTTATTTACTAATTAAAATGACCTTGAAATTATGAATATTTATATCCTTATTAAGAGATGAACAGTTCCTCTTACTTGTGATAAGTCACTCTTTCACATGAAAATATATACTCTGCTGCTTTCTAATATATATCCAAGTTTTGAGTATCCGTAAAATCACACTAGTTCGAAAAAAATACTTTTTTCATTGTTCTAGTTCATATAAACTTACATTTTTCCTAAATTATTACAATATTGGTAATGACATTTTTCGAAAGACTCCAAAAACTGCATCACTACGTTTTATCTTGGAAAAATGTGATTTGTTATAATAATTTAAGTCATTAGTTGGAGAATTCTCCATGAACGTTTCACAATGTGAATCTTGTTTAATCTTTTGAGAATTATTTGATAATGTTCTTTTCTGACGCTTATTAATTAAGCTAATCTCTCGCACGGTCATTCGGACTGGCGTTTATATGAATTATTGGAGAAGCATACATTCATATCAATGAAAAACTTTTGCTTTTTAATCGGTGCACTAAAAGTAGCAGCTGCGTATTAGATTTACTTATGACTACCTCACACGTTGTAACACGCACATATATATGCATATATATACATATAGTATGTATGTATGTATGTATGTATATATATATATATATATATATATATATATATATATATATATGTATATATATATATATATATATATAATATATATATATATATATGTATATGTATATATACATATATATAGTATATATATATATGTATGTATGTATGTATGTATGTATGTATGTATGTATATATATGTATGTTATGTATGTATATATATATCATATATATATATATATATATAATATATATATATAATATATACATAGGAATAGATGGGTAAATTTCAATTAATTCCTTTCAAAATTAAACGTATTAGTGCCCAGTATCATATTTAAAGTTGAATGGGAATAAGACAACAAAATTCCTTTTCTTGATGTTTTAATAATTATTAAAACATCAAGAAAAGGAATTATAATTAGAGACACGACAGAATACAAGTTTACCATATACAGAAAACCAACGTTCTCACTTTCATACATTCACTACTTTAGCTATCACGACATTCCTATCAAGATAGGCGTAGCCAACAACCTATTCTTAAGAGCCTTACGAATTTGTTCCCCGGATTCCCTAGAAAAAGAATTTGAACTGATTCGTGAGCAGCTTTCGTCTTTAAGGTATCCTGACCATATAATTGAGAAAACAATTCACAAAACAAACATAATTTTCTTCAGACCCCCTCAAGACAAGACCAGAGGGACACCTAACAATAAAATAAAAATTCCACACCTGGACAGGATTAAGACGGTGACAGAGCCTCGGAAAATCTTACCCCTTTTACATTTACTTACCCAAATACCTTAACCAAATCCCTGATTAACATCCAACAAAAGACATCTCCCAAGGACACAGGCGTTTACGAAATCCCATGCCTGGACTGCTAATCTTACATTGGTTTTACAGGAAAATCACATCCCCAGAGATTAATTCAACATAATCAGTCAGTTAGGTATGGACAACAGAAATTATTTATTTTCAACCATATGAATGAACATAACCCCAGAATAAACTGGAATTTGTCACACATAATTTTTAGGAGCAACTGTCGGTACAAGTAAGATGATAGAATCGGTCTTGATTAAACAGAGACAGGTAATGAAAATCTCAAAGGGCACATAGGATTCAGATGTCATTAATACAGTTTTCCTTCAACCACCACTTATGAAGATTACAGAAGGATTACCAGTGGGAGTGACCTAAATTGGCTTAAATGTGGATGCCTCTCTTGGTCTAAATACCACCTTTTCTGTAACTTTTCTCATTCATCTACCTAAACAGAGAAAGCAGTCTTTGAAATATAGTATTTTTCCTATATATTTTGGCAAT
>NC_087203.1:17367775-17373640 GCF_015104395.2 Macrobrachium nipponense
CATTTCTTCCACACTTTTTAATTCAGTTTATCCATTTTTCGAGTTGCCTGTAAAACGCGGGTCATTTTGGAATTTGTAAACATATTCACCATCAATCTCTCACTTGCATTTTCTCTTATTATTTTTCCCGGTGTCCAGAACATTTTGGTTACATATACTGGGATATGTCAGAGGTTTATGATTGTTTCGCATAATTCACGACTTCATTTGAAAGGTTTCTTATGTGATGTCGATAGTTTTTATATATATTTTTGAAAAGTAATGACAGATCATTTATTTACAACATGAAATAATAAGCTTCTGAGTTATCTCATTAAATGTAGCACTTGACAGGCAAATCGATTACAATAGAAATGAATAGAAAATATATGAAAATGAATGAAGAAGGCGTAGAAGAAAAGTATAATAAAATGATATACCCAGAGCAATCCATGATTATTTTCTGGCAAAACACAGCTAAATATTGGTTAGTGACGTGAGAGCGTGACGTCATCATGACTGTGATCCCTCTCATTTGAAGGCTGAATGATACGAGATTCTTTTTAATTTTATTCAAAATCTAATCCAAGTAATTGCTCTTCCTATGCATTTGATGGATTAAAATCAACTCAGATAAGTGATATTGGTATACCAGTCTTAAACGCTTGGTTATTATATATATTCTCTACTCGAAGCTTTGGTATTTGAAATCTTATTTATGTCTGTGCTCTGTTAACGAAAGCGAAGTTTCATTTCTGTTAACACCAAAAAAAAAAAAAAAAAAAGAAAAAAGAAATTCAATCTGGTTATTCTGAGCATTTATAACAGTGATAATTCTCTTCAAGTATTCATGGCCTTTACGTATTTGTGACGCAGTTCTTATTTCAGACTGATTATGTGTGGATCTATAAAAAGACTGTTGTAAGTATGATACATTGATTTCTATGGACGTGAGATGGAAACTCTTATAACTTGTTAATATAAAAGAAGAGGCTGCAACAGGATTATGGCGTCAGAGTTAGATGCTTTATTACTGTTAATGATACTGTTCCTATAACTTTTGACAATATTGATAGTTGAAAGCAAAACCTAAAGACTCTAGTAAGCTTAAGACAAGAAGACAACTTCATCTAGGATCCAAAGAACATACGAGGCTGCCGTCTAGGGGTATGTTTACGGTGCACCTAAAATTACAACCAAGGCGATGAATAATACGTATTTATCATTACAAATAACTCAACTCAGTTCTTCCATTACATTTGATTATACTATAGAAAGACTATTAATTCAACATGTAATTCTATTAAAGAACAATTGGAAGTCCTCTAAATGACTCCAACGAAAATCATTCGCCTGCGACTTCTTACTCATTTAAAGACTGAAGCAGTTTCTAGGCTTGGAAATGAATTAATGAATAAATACTAGTTGGCGTTTCTAGAATGAAAAAAAATGAATAAAGGGGAACTTTTCAAAAGACACTTTTTTTTGTCTGTTTCGCAATATTGGTGTACGCAATATTGCATTAATTTCCTCATTACATTATATTAAAATCTGAAGCCAATATTGCTCAGTCAAGCATTCCAATATATTTGCATAGAGCCTCCCAGGAAAAATTGCTTCCCCGACTGACGACGCATTTGAGTGAAACTTTTAAAGAGGTAATAAAAATATATCTCCAGGGGAAAAAAGCTTGGAATGTCCAAGAAATTATTGTTCTAGCTGTGCATGACAGTAGAAAATGTTATTACATCTATCGCTTCATATATGTATATATATATATATATATATATATATATATATATATATATATATATATATATATATATATATATATATATGTGTGTGTGTGTGTGTGTTGTGTGTAACCTGGATGCACGTACGCATGTATGTATGCGTGTGCGTGAGGGTACCAGATACACTTTGACTCGCTTTGAGCAATAACAACCAAACTTAGTATATATATAACTTAGCTTCTGTGGAAGAATACTGCGGGGGTAAGACATCACTAGCACCAAAGGAGGGATGTGCCCTTAAATTCCAAGTAATCCCCAATAGGGATGGGGAGTTTGAAAAGGGGTAGGAAGGGGTGACGTAAAAATCAGTGTCTAAACCATAGTTTGTGTGGTCACTGAGATGAATAGTGACACTCATGATGCCATTAAGTCCAAGTTCAGCCCCAATTTAAATGGGAGTGAGAAGTGGTGAAATATAAAACGTCGGAAATGCTGGGCAATGTAACTGAAGTAATTATCTTAACTGGGAACGGAGATAGTGAGAGAGAGACAGAAAGAGTAAGAGGGAGAGGAAGTGAGAGAGAACATAGAGGCCCTGGAGAGAGAGAGAGAGAGAGAGAGAGAGAGAGAGAGAGAGAGAGAGAGAGAGAGAGAGAGAGAGTTAATCGGTTGTCACTCAGAGTTTTCCTGGGTAACACGGGGTTGGTCAAATAGAGTACATATATATATATATATATATATATATATATATATATATATATATATATATATATATATATTATATGCGTGTATATATATATATATATATATATATATATATATATATACATACTATCAAAATATACATTTTTCCGGTGAATATCAGGGTTGGGAAAACTCACGAGGCATGGTTAATTGAATGAATTTATTAGGATTCGATGAGACCACCCCTCTTCTTCTTCAGAAGGGTCCCTTCGTAAGCTTAGTAAAGTTGATTTTGGCGTTTTGTGGACTTTACTTAGTCTCTGTCTCTCCATATATATATTATATATATATATATATATATATATATATATATATATATATATATATGTGTGTGTGTGTGTGTGTGTGTGTGTGTGTGTGTGTGTGTGTGTGTGAGTGTGTGTGTGTGTGTGTGAAGTGTGTGCCTGTTGTGTGTGAATCTTTTCATATCACTGACATCTTATATACAAATATTAAGCTACACATGTTATTTAATACTATTCTGGGTGTTACTTTAGACTCTTCTCTTTTAATGGAAAGTTCAGCAAATGCTGCATGAAAGTTAGATACTGTTCTTAAGGCTTCATGTATATCGTTATAATCGTGATAATATCGATGCAACATGTTCTAGATCCTTTATTTCCTTTACTATAGCACTGTTCTCCGGTGCGGATGTCTGCTTCTGCCAGAGATTTATCTCTCTTAGGTAGAGTTGTTCGAGATAGGTTTTCTGTTTCTTAATATTGGCAGTTATGTCTTGGGCCAATCGACAGGTGGTCTCTTGTTTATCACTTTTTCATAAGTTCTATTTCAACAGAGATCTTTCACATTCATAATTGATCCCTGATCCCTTTTTATCTGCCGAGAGCAAGAAATATGCCTCGCTGTCGAACCTTTCAGTTCCAGAGGTCCTTTCTTCCTTACACCGTTGGACTGTGAAACGGCCCCCCAGAGGATGTTGTGCAATTGGAAATTCAGAGGTTCAAGCGAAGACGCAATGCATTACTACCCAAATAATATTCTCTTTGCATTTTAGTACATTTTTAGGTATTTATTGATTTATTTAATTTATTTTGTTCATTTTAATAAGTGGGATCCTTCGTTCCCTATTTCATTTGACTTCCTCTACTCCTTCCCCGGTGACACCATCTTCTTTAGAAGCTTGAATATAAAGTCAGTGGCCCCTGCGGGCTTGTTCCATATGAACAGGTTTCATTAAAGAATAATAATAATAATAATAATTAATAATAATAATAATAATAATAATAATAATAATATAATCATTTTGCGCTACTTCGGGAATATCACCGAACGGGTAATATAAGTGATAATGATTTGGTACATGTGAATCGAACACCTGACAGTACCTATCAACGAGTTCCTGTCGACGTCTAGACCACTGGGCTGTCATGGGAAGTATTAGTTAATGCCGACCCTACCATGCATGAGAAATCATTTACAGCTTAGAATTGCCCTTCGGGAATAGTTCCCGAGGTATCGGATTTTGGATAATAAATGACATTGGTAGAGTTTGAAGAAAAACGCTTTTCATCTCGAACACACGAGCAATAACCGAATTATTCAAGGTTTAGTGGACATGCATTTTTTTCTGTAGTACGTGGAACAATCTACTGCGCAATTACAAAAGTGAAAGTCGATATTTTGAAACATTTTTTTTTTAGTTTTTTTTTTTAATGATTATGACCATTTTCGTTTTATTCTTCCTTGAGTTTGCGAAGTTTGTTGTTATCTGAATTTCATGGTTTGAGAAGGGTAATTTTTTTTGCTGTTTATTTTCTCCTGGTAACTCTTGTAACGGGTTGAGAAAAGATACATTAATAAAAAAAACTACGTCTGAAACACTGCATTTAAATATCATCATCCGTAAATAAAGGAATAAGTAACTACAGAAGTAAGAAATATTAAATGCTTGAGTCAGTTCAGTTAATACATATTCTGAATGAATTTAATCATCTGAGAGCTTTTTTTTCTTTTTGGTTTAAGCAGACTTATTCAACTTATTCATGAACTATTTTTTCTTATTCATCATGAACAGGTCACAGACGCATAAAGTGTTTTTCTACGAACAAACTACTTTTTTTTTCTTTTGCTCGGAAGAGACTGAAAATTTATTTTATTTATTTTGAGATTGCAACTTTACACTCTTTATTCAATTATAATTTCAAAAAGATCTTTTTTATTGATGTATCGTTTCTCAACCCGTTACAAGTTACCAGGAGAAAATGAACAGAAAAACATTACCCTTCTCAAACCATGAAAATTTTATTATAAAATGAAAAAATAAATTTATAAATTCATAAATATATAAAAATGTACTAAAATGCAAGAATAATATTATTAGGGTAGTAATGCATTGCATCTAAGCTTGAACTTCCGAATTTCCATTGCACGACTTCCTCTGGGAGGATGTAATTCATATTTCAATTAAGGACTTTTCCACGTCATTTTCCAACTCGCTTAGAAAAAAAAAAAAAAAAAAAAAAAAAAAAAAAAAAAAAAAAAAAATTTAGCACCCATCCATGAAACTGCCCAGGTGAACTATTTGAGAAATAAGTCGAATCATAAACTTTTGTCATTAGCTTTAAGTCGAATCGCAAAATTTTCTCAAATCATAAGAATCTATGATACACTTGGAAGCACAATTCGAAGTATGATGAAATATCAAAACATTTTTTCAGAATTATGTCACCGCGTTTGATCAAGTACTACAATCTACCATTCAATGATGATTCAAGACATTCTTTCCCTACATTACATCAAACGTTCTTTTCACAGATGATATAAATCTCTCCCAAGCTTTTTAAATGAATAAATACCACACACACACACACACACACACACACACACACACACACACACACACACACACACACATATATATATATATATATATATATATATTATATATATATATATATATATATATACACTAATCTACTTTTCGTCTGGGTTTTGTAATATTCGTTGACATCACATTCATTGTCCATGCCTGGACTATAAAGGAAATATTTCATACAAGTTAGACTGAATAGAAATGTTTAAGACCGCTGCCTGATACAAATATGGATTTTATTATCCCGCAGGTTTTATCTTTATACCCTTTACATTCATCTTTTATGTGAGAAAAATAGTCTTCGTGTTGATAGATGAAAGGCTTCAAACGTACATTTAGTAATGCATGAGGTTTATTTCTATTTGTAAAATGTTTTAAAGTTTTTTCGCCAGCATTCCATAAGCAAAAATATCGCACAATACGTTTGCATTTTTCCAGTATCATTCTTTTAAGCCCCTGGCTGAGAAATGTGCCTTTGGTGTATTTATTCATTAAAAACGCTTGGGTGAGACATGTTTCATCTATGAGAAGAACGTTTAATGTTAAGTAGGGAAAGAATTTCTTTATTCACCATTG
>NC_087203.1:17379140-17396640 GCF_015104395.2 Macrobrachium nipponense
GTCTTGTACTCTTAGGATCTCAGTTGACCCCATTACAAACTTATTAATGCAACTGGAATTATGCCATTCTCCGTTGGACTATATTATCATGTACCAACTATCATGAACTAGGTGTAAAAATAGTGCAATCCTGATGTTGGCATTCATTTTCTATAAGGTAGGTTGCTCTGACTTTACAATAATAAATAATCATTTGGTAACCAAAACAACGATTTTTTAAACATTTTAGAAATGTACAAAACATGATTGACTTCTTACTTTCTAAGCTTTTCATGTTCATTTTCTTACTTTCTATGCTTTTCATGCTCATTTTCTTACTTTCTATGCTTTACATGTCCATCATTTGCTTCTCATTTCTCATTATTATGAATTATGTTATTACTCTGCAACAACACCGCAACCCACCCGCAACACACCGCTACACAGAGTAACAAAGCCGCAAGAGCGCGTGGCCTGGCATAGCAACAACGACCATAACACCGCGCCAACTCCGTAACACTCCGCTAGGCACCGCAGGAACACGCCGTGAGGTGCCCATAACCCACTACCCGGGTCCGCCCCACGCCGCCAAATAACGGTCATTTTTTCTCCCAACCGCGTCAATCTTGTAACGGTTTCTTGCGGTCCCACCCCGTAACAGCCCGCAACACGAAAGTGGTAAGTGTAAACCTACCTTTACTTCCATCAGTCTCTTAACTATCACTTACCTCTCTGTGACTGAACGTCTTCCATTGAACCACAGATAAAGAATAATATCCCCTCTGATGTTCTAACCGCTCAAGTAGGACGATTTAAAGCCACAAGTTCTAATGAGGTTGAAATCATGTTCCAGAAGTTATGAAGTTTCGGGCGTTTATAAAACTAACATACTTTTGAAAGACATTGATTATTACTAAGTTTACTTATCAATTCTGAGCTCCGTCATCCGGACGGGTTACCGTAATAACAGAGCAGTTAGCAGTTTTACATTCTCCATTTGCCTGGAGTTGGCTCTCATTCAGATTTTTGAGTCTAGTATCATTTTCCTAGTCTGCTCTTTCGAGATATGTGGTTATCGTTTTGTTTTGACCCTCTCCCCTCACTCGCTGGAATTCTAAAGGGAAAACCGGGCCAGATTATCAAAAATAATCACGGAAACTTTGGCGCTTCAAAACTGGTCATTTGCAATTATTAAGAATTTATTTCTTGCCACGACGCTATGCTAGGTAGTAAGACTTCATGACCTTGGCCTCTACAGACCATTGTTCTTTGGACTCCTTTCAGAATAAATTCCTTACCTTACTACTTGTTATGCTATATTATTTGTTGAATTATTATTATTATTATTATTTTTTTTTTTTTTTTTTTTTTTTTTTTTTTTTTGCTCCATCACAGTCCTCCAATGCAACTGGGTGGTATTTATAGTGTGGGGTTCCGGGTTGCATCCTGCCTCCTTAGGAGTCCATCACTTTTCTTACTATGTGCGCTGTTTCTAGGATCACACTATTCTGCACGAGTCCTGGAGCTACTTCAGGTTCTAGTTTTTCTAGATTCCTTTTCAGGGATCTTGGGATCGTGCCCTGTGCTCCTATGATTATGGGTACGATTTCCACTGGCATATCCCATATTCTTCTTATTTCTATTTTCAGATCTTGATACTTATCCATTTTTTCCCTCTCTTTCTCTTCAACTCTGGTGTCCCATGGTATTGCGACATCAATGAGTGATACTTTCTTCTTGACTGTCAATCAACGATCATTATCATTATCATTATCATTATTATTATTATATTAGAATGGCTATAACCCTAATAGCACGCTATGAATGCTGCAAGCCCAAAGTACCCAATAGGAAAGCAATCCAATACAGAAAAAGAAACTGAAACAAAGAATAAACAATAAGAAAATAAGTAAAGAAAAAAGATAATAAACTGTGAAAGTGGAACTCATGTCAGCCTGCCCAACAAAAAGGAATCTGGTCTCCTGATGAACCTCTGAAATTCCAACGATTTAATGCAGGATTAGAAAGATCCTTCCACGATTGTATCACAGTCAGCACAAAAGTGCAGAAAAGTGTTTGGCATCGAACAGAAGTCTGGGACTGTGGAGCCGTCACGTTGTTGGTGTAATGCAATGACAACCTCAAGCGTTCAAGCAAAGATGCAATGCATTAGTACCCTAAAACAATTTCCCTTGGTTCTTTAATAACTGATTTACATATATATTTATTTATAAATCTGTTACTTGATCTCTTCTCTCTGTATTTTCTATTATTTTCTATGAATTCTTCCAATTAAACACCTAATTCTTTGAAAGCTTGAATTTCAAGTCAATGGCCCCTTGTTGGTTTTGTGCACGATGATGCTAAAATTCAATAGCTAATCAGAATGACGAAATACCTTGTACAACAAGCACAATTTCCCGACTGAACACAGTTTCCTAAGATTAATTACAAGATCATAGCTAAGGAAAATGTTAAGATGCAATCAGCTGTTGAAGCCCAACGGGGAAGCAATATCCAAAACGTGGGAGATCAGAGAGTTAAAAATGTCGCATTCCAGCAGCGTCTAGTACTTTGTAGTTCTCTTACATGAAGCGATCTATAATCAAAATGCAGATTCTACACGAGCAAAACGTCATCACAAATAATGCAATCACCAAATCTATTATATTAATTTCCTTGTCTGCCTCTCTGTGCGTGGTGTGTGTGTGTGTGTGTGTGTGTGTGTGTGTGTGTGTGTCCCTCCCCTCCCCCTCCCCCCCCATCTCTCTCTCTCTCTCTCTCTCTCTCTCTCTCTCTCTCGTGTGTGTGTGTGCGCGCGCGCGCGCGCGCTCTAAGACAAACAAGCGGAATACCTCATAATATGCTAGTCTATTCATCAGCTCACGCAGAATGCCGTTGACATACCGGACGAAAACTCCGCTCTGTTTCTCTCCAGCTTTAAATACCGGAGTCGTTTTCCGTCGAAACTCTCCGACGATATCGCCATAAAAACCCGACAAATCATCTCCAACTTATTGAAGTTCCAACTGAGAGGAGATCCGTCTTCATTACATCGGAAAAGACTCATAAATCCGAGGTGGAAAAGACTCGTCCCGGAGACGGATGGATTCCGGTAAAAATCCAAGTAGCCTTTCATCACCACATTCAAGAGAGACATATTGGGGAGAGTTAATTTAACTTATTTTAGCTTTATTACGCTATTGGTGGTTCTGGGGACCTGTCTTAGCTGTTAGAAATGACAAGAGGAGTTAATTTATTTACTAAATAATTTTAAGTTTTCGAAGTAAAGTCAAAAGAAAATTATGGCAACAAGAAGAATGAAAAATAGCCAGTATGAATAGTTACTTTTCTCGATGAATTTACCCTACCAAACTTGTTTGAAGTGACTTAGTATATACCGGAGCAGAGCTAGCAATATAATCAAGCCTACAGACAAAGTCGGTAAATGTATACAGCGAATGATAGTGAGAATGCGAATAAAAAAGGTTAAACAAAGTCATTATCATCTTCTCCTCACACTGGCTTTGGTGAGATGCTTTAGAGATATACCAAGGGAATGGAGATTAGTACTTACCAGAAATGTTCTTTCCACCCAAACATAAAACTCAAAGCCACAATTAAATCTAATAAATAACAATATTTGGCCAGTTTTTTCCTAGATTTCACAAAACCATGCATTCGTAGGCTTCTGGTTTTCAGAGTTTGACAGTACGGATTCGCGGATATTATTACCGCAATTAAGAGGTTGAATATCTTTTCGATATTTCTTATGACTACTCGTTTTGATTGCTCGTTTTCCGTTATTACACTATTTATACAAACTAGATGTATCTTATGCAGCAATCATATTTCATTCCACTTATTTCTATTATTGTTGTTGTTGTTTTATCTAAAAAAAAAAATCCTACCCATCAAACCTGGACCTCTCCAGCCCCTCCAGCACCTGAGAGGTTTCCAGGGAAACCGAACGAAGGTCCAACTTCCCGACCGACCACTACCCAGTTGAAGCTTTCACTTGAACTTCTTCACTGACGGATAAAAGTGAACAAATAACGAGCGAAATCAGGACCACTTCCTCGTGGCGTGTTTTTTGTCACAGTTCGTGTTCAGTAAACTAAAAAATTAAGTATCTCTTAGCTTAACCAGACAACTGAGCTGATTAACAGCTCTCCTAGGCTGACCCGAAGGATTAGATATTTTTTTACGTGGCTAGAAACCAGTTGTGGGATCCGAACATCATTATATCGAGAAAAAAATTTCCAATAACCAGAAAAAAATTCCTCTGATTCCGCGTTGGCAGAACAGGGAATCAAACTCCGGACTACTAAATTGGTAGGAGAGCACGTAACCCAATCGTCCACGAGGAACTTCAGTACACTAAAAGTGATCGTCCACTTGGTAAAATGAACACCTAGCAATATTCTTCTTAAGCAACAGCTTCCCATTACACTGTTGAGATAGCCAGCCCTATCAGTTTCTCTTCAACGGGAAAATAAAATGCCGGCTGATAATACTGACGAGAAATATGTATATAGAGACCATATTCTAAAATTTTCTATACTAAACTAAATACATTCAGAATAAGTGCAGAAGTGTGCTCTATTCTTAGCCCGTTGACAAGAAACTTGAAAATAGCATTTTTATTTCTGTGTGTGTGTGTGTGTGTGTGTGTGTGTGTGTGTGTGTGTGTGTGAGAGAGAGAGAGAGAGAGAGAGAGAGAGAGAGAGAGAGAGAGAGAGAGAGAGAGAGAGAGAAGCTGGTCAATGTACATTCAAAATCAGTTGGAAAAATTCATGAATATCCATCAGCTCAACATCGTTTTCAGGAGATTCGAGCGCTTTCCGGATGAATGGGTCTCTTCAGAGTTGAGTGTTGCTATTCAACGGAAAATCTCAATATAAGTGAACCTTTCACGTAGAAAGCCTTGGAAGACGGTATTATGGCGCAAGGACTCGAGTAGCTGCGAGTCTGGTTATAAAAAATGGTGGTATCTGCAAATTTTTGAAAAAAAAAATATTCATAAACGTTCCCTGATACAACTTTCTAATCACTACAATATAACATAATATGGAGTTGCCAGTGACAAATCATAGATACTTCTTCAATGCCATATATAAGAAAATGAAACTAAAACCTGAACACAATATAAATCTACGAAGCAATAATAACATAATCAAGAAGACTGTCAATCTCTGGATCACGAAATGAATAACTCCACTAATTTTTGGAAAAGCCAACTAGAGATCTGAGTTTGGCCGTTGGTGAAGTTGTGTATCAATGCTAAGCATGGCCTATTTCTTATCTAAAATTAAAAGCTGACAAAATAAATTGATGTTTAATATTAAGCTGATAAACTAATCAGGAAGCCTTGTTCTTTACCAGACATTTCCTTGAAATAAGAATCGTATAACATAATTTCTCAACTCGGAAGGTAAACATTGCTCTGTTTTAAAATTACTTTTCGATGAATTATTATATAATATACTGTCCGGTAGCGAGTCGGTAGTGTCACTGAAGTCCTGATTTCTCCTCTGTCCGCTGGTTCGAATACACCAGAGGACGAAATTGTCATCAACGTAAAAATTTCCCTTCGGTTAACCTATGAAAATACATTAATTCCGAGGAAGAGCGAATTGGATATTAAAGGACATTTCGTAATAGTAAAACTCGCTAAACTTTACACAAAAATGCTTGCAAGAATGCTCTATACAGACAACTTGGAAAAACTATCATATTAATTCACAAAAATGGAGACACAGAAGACCTGAAAAATTACCAGCTAATAAGTTTACTCTCAGTAATATATAAAATATTTACAAAGATCATATTAGGCCGGATAGAAAGACAGCTAGACTTTAATCAACCAAGAGAGCAGGCATCTAAAAGAAAAATCAACAGAGTATGACAAACCATTATGTATGGCATTTGTAGACTATGAGAAAGCTTTTGATTCTGTCAAATCTTCAGCAGTAATGAAAGCCCTGCAAAAGCAGGAAATAGATGAATCTTTTGTCAGAACACTTAAAGATATATGGGTAGTACAGCAATCCTTAAACTACATGAAGACCGTGAGAAATTTCCGATTGAGAAAGAGGTTAGGCAGCGAGACCCAGTCTCTCTTAAATTATTCACAGCGTAGCTAGAAGAAATCTTTAAGAATTTATATTGGGAAAATGTAGTTATTAACATTAATTGAGAATACCTTAACCACTCAAGATTTGCAGATGACAGAGTTCTAATCAGTGAATCAGAGGATGAATTACAAAATATGATAGATATGAATAGACAAAGCAGAAATGGACTGAAAAGTGAATCAGACGAGGAATTACAAAATAAGATAGAATTGAATAGACAAAGCAGAAATATAAGACAAAATGAATGAGTAAAACTAAGAAAACATTCAATGTAAATGCAGAGAGAACAAACTTCTATGGGATGTTAATGAATATACGTATTTAGGACAGCCACTAAGTGTTTTCCCAGGACACGAGATCGAAATTAAAAGAAGGATTAGCATGGGATGGAGATTTTGGTAAGCAAAATGAGATTATGAAAAGTAAAATGCCACTTTCTCCAAATATAAGTATTTAAACAGATGGACCTACCAGTATTAACTTGAGCATCAGAAACTTGGAGCCTTACTAAAGCCTTAGAACATAAGATAGTTACAACTCAAAGAGCTATGGAAAGAATAATGATGGGAATAACACTAAGAGACAGAAAAAGAGCAACATGGATACGATAGCATACAAAAGTAGATATTCTAACAACAATTAAGTAAAAGAAATGGGCGTGGGCAGGACATATAATGAGAATGTCAGATAATAGATGGACGAAAAGAATAACATAATGGGTCCCTAGGGATTGCAAATGAAGTAGGGGAAGGAAAAGATGACCGATTGACAGGCTAAGAATTTTTTTTTTTATAATTTATTATATATATATATATATATATATATATATATATATATATATATATATATATATATATATATATATATATATATAGAACATAGTAACGTGCATACACGAGATGCAAGTTGAAGCTCTCAGCATGAGGAAATATTAAAAAAATAAGTCAAATATTTTTCTCACTTCTAGTCAAAGTAAGACTACACAAGACAGCGTAGAGAAGCCGCGTCTGCCCACTGTTTTCCTCATTAACAATTGGACACAGCTCCTCCCAACCGAAACCTCTGCCTCTCGTACAGCTAAATGACCCAGATTGTCCTGTTTTTCCATACCTGGTGTTATCCTGCAAATTTCTTTCCGGACCAACCCATAAAGCAGCAGGCGCCAGGATGCGAAAACAAGAGACAAAAGAGAGAGAGGGACAAGAGCAGAAAAGTCTCTCTCCGATCGTCATTCACCTAGCAGACATAGTTCTGAATGGATGGGTCACTGAGACCACCTTATCACTATCGGGGGTTGAGATTATTCTCCCACCAAAGCTCCTTTCCCCCGCGCCAGACGCTCTACTCAAGACGTGATGTGTCACACAACAGGTACGTTTGAATTTGAAATTTGCTCGACGCACCATTCTTTTACTTCCTTAATACTGCCTGCTCTCATATATATAACTCAGATCCCCCATTGCATCTCCTTCCGAGAGGAAGTGAAATGGAGAAATATTTGTAAATTGTAACTAGATTTGTTCATTTATACTGTTAACTCATCACAGTTAAGTGACTTACGTTCTCTGCCTTACGCAAAATACCAATTATATTAATCACGTTTTGTCGATGGAGAATTACAGTGCATCCTTAATTTGCAGAATTAGGAGACGCAAGAAGTTGTGTATCACCTCTCACACATTTCAGGTGCCAGTGTGTCAATTAGGTATCCCGAGTCCCAAGCTATCAAGAATGAAGAGCTGCTGATAACATTTTTCGTAGGATTTGCCATAACTATACAAGAATCTCATCTCTTCTCTGTAAATGCCGGGATCTTCATATTTTTAGTGTAAGTGATAAACTTCACACAGCCGCGTATGAATATATATATATATATATATATATATATATATATATATATATATATATATATATATATATATATATATATATATATATATATATATATATATATATATATGAATATATGAGTATATACAATTTATTATCAACTAAAAAATTCCCCTTCGGTTTACATATATGAAAATGTATCAATTCTGAGGTAGAGCGATTTAGATTTTAAAGGACATTTGAAGCTCGAATAATTTATACGAATCACGGTGATGTGATAATTATTTCATAAAGATGCTACGTTCGTCAAAACGTTCGAATTTGCTATCATGGCAGAGGGGGTTGGATATCGATTCTAATGACGAATAACAGAGTTCGATGGTGATTTGTAAGGTCAGAATCAGTATAAACTTATAACCTCTCTTGTTAGCCGAATCGCTAACGTCAATGTCGTCCTGATTTCGTCCCTGTCCGCTGGACGGTGGTTCGATCCCATGAGGGACGAAATTATTATCAACTAAAAATTCTCCTTCGGTTTACACATATAAAAATATATTAATTACGAGGTAAAGCGAATTAGATATTAAAGGACATTTGTAGCTTGCATAATTTATATGAATCATGGTGATGTGATAATTATTCATATATATATATATATATATATATATATATAATTATATATATATATATTATATATATATATAATATATATAGTTTGCTTTCCGGTCTCCTTTTAAGTTAGGTCAGTGAAAACTATACTCTAGAACAAAAGTTGCCGTTGTCACAATTGAATCTATTGCCGTATTCTGTGGAAGTTATTGCCGTTATTAACAAATGTTTCTTGTATAAATGCAACACCAGTACTCGCTTCTAAATTTATGCGAGTCGCATTGCCAAACGCCTCCCCCCATCCCCACCACCCCACCAGGTAAAAATTATTCAGAATGGCGTAAAATAATATGTAATCGCGCTCTAAGCAAAAAATCTGTTATTTGGAAAGATTTACTTGAAGTTACCCTGTATTATCAGTATATCTTGCTTCACACATGATACTAATGATAATTCGTTATAATATCAAAAAGTAGGACGATGGGTTCGGACGAATTTATGATGAGTTATAATTCGTGTACAGGGTAGTGGAAAGATGGTAAATTAGGAAATAGACACCATTCTATGATCTGATACTTTGTAAGCATTGTTAAAATTTAACATCTTTATTAAGTAAACTTATGAAACCTGGTATATTTCCCTATTCACAACAGTTTCTTAGACTGAATTTTTAACTAATTACTGTCATTCAGAGAGTAAACTAAAAAGAAAATGGAGGAAGAGTGATCAAGTAAATAAGTTCTTCCCTTAAAATAACTGGTCAAAACTAACTAAAATTCTGTGACAATTCTGGAGCCTCAGATGTTCTCTTTAAGCTTCGTCTGAGTAGGGGAAAGGAGACGGGGGGTGGGGGGGGTGAGGGGGGAGTGGTCGTTAAAGGGAGAAAGCAGATCAAATGCGGATGTTAAATATTTCAAATGCAGAAAAAGAAAAAAAAAGGTCATGTTGCGAATATTGATAAAGGTTGGTCCTCCAAACATGGAAGGCTATCATACGAACATTAATATTCAAGAGTAAGAAATAATTTAATTGCAAAATCAAACGCGCTTCTGTTTCCCCGAAATGCACAACACGTAAGAGGACTTATAGGCAAGGGCCACCTGGACATTCTCTAGAGATATTCTCACTGAAAGCCACATTCATGGCAATGCATGATCTCACTGGAAGCCAAATGTCACGAGGTAAATGAACCTTCCACTAAGGCTAGAGTGAAGCGCTATTGTTCAAGTGGTCCACCTGTATCAGGTGGCAGTCACAGGTCTGTTCCAATTAAGGTATATTTAGCTTATGTCTCGACGTTGCATCGCAAAATAGATATGAACGTTGTTTAAACAAACTTGCCAGAAGATTGGGGAATGCAACTGCCTCTCTGAATGTTAAGAACCAATAACTGCAAATTAAGGATGCACTGTAATTCTCAGCAAGAGGCTGAGAATGAGTGAACCATTTTAATTCAGTTTCAATCAAATTCTGCATCACTCACGCCGACTTCCGTTGTTAAAGAGTGACCGGTTTTATATATATATATATATATATATATATATATATATATATATATATATATATATATATATATATTATATATAAGCCTTCTTTTCCCCACGACATCAAAATATTCTTTGGCAAAGGTTTTTACCTCAGACTAAAACAGATCTGACAAAGGATTAGATTTTCCAAAACGTAGGTTTTGCTGAAGTTCAAGGAAGTTCGTTAAGTTTAATATAGTGCGTTACTTAAAAGAGCTTGTTTTCGAATAATCCAGCTCATTATCGCAGTTGGATAAAGATGTAATATTGCAAAACCTGTTTATCTTTTACTAAACTGGTCTTCCTTTCTATTCCGCTGAATACTACGCACATCGCCCATATTTAGTTTCCTTTTCATCTTCTTTGTCAGAGAATTATTGCTAACCACTAAGGACGTGGCTCAAGCCCCGATGAAATTCAGCGATACAAATCACTAATGAAATAATGCAACAGTTCGTAGAAGAAATAGTCTTATTCCAAAAAATGTGAAAATAAGGAAGCCTTCTACTAAGTTAGTCTGGGGCTCCTTGAACATCTTCAAACCACTTCCTACTTTGTGTTAAGATTTTCCATGTGAAGTAAATACACATGTGAACGGGGAGAGAGAGAGAGAGAGAGAGAGAGAGAGAGAGAGAGAGAGAGAGAGAGAGAGAGAGAGAGAGAGAGAGAGGATTTCATACACAATTTCTTTGACTCAACCGACGCGTTGACAACAATTTCCATAAAATGGAAATTTCCATAAAATGATTCCATTGTAGCTGTATGAAATCAAATAGAAGAGAGTGACTGAAACCAGGATACCTGCATTCATTACCATTCATCCTGAGTACTGGAAAAGCAGCGGATATTAAAATGTTATCAAAAACTTGGAAATCGCCTCCTTTTGGAAAAATTGTAAAAAGAAAATCTTCTTTTCTTTCACAAACGATTTTTCTAATAATAACTCGCCAGCTCGCCCAGTTTGACACTGCAGATATATCAGATGATGAATGTAGTCAAGTCTGCTTAGATGGCGCTTGCTAGAAATCCACTAATTACTAATACTGATAGCTCTACAATAACTTTACTGAAGACAAAAGACTAAATTTTAACATTTACTAATCGATAGACAGTCCAGGGGTACACTGTGTCTTTATAAATAAATTAAATGCTCAATACACTTATATCCCTTCAAATCTTTGTTTCTGTCAAAAATTAAAAGCCAATATCAAAGAGATAAAATGGCCAAGAGATATGTTATCGTTCATAGTGTAAACAGATACAGCAAAAAAGAATACAAGATATGATAAATGCATATGGTCTCTAATTAAAAGATAAAAGCTGCTAAACAGCACCTCATGAGAAGTCGACATCATCATCAACTGATCTTTTCCCAAAAAGTGTAATGAATGATACTATGCTAATGGTGCAGCGCAATTAATCTTTAGGAATAAAACTGCCGTGTTCTCGCCATCAGGTAAAAGTGAGGGCTTGTAAGGAGGTTCCATTAACCCTACCAAGAAATCTAACTTTCCTTAAGGTTCTCTGGAAATGCCGTTTTCCTAAAGAAGAAAAAGATCATGTCCTTAACTATCATTATTATTGTTGTTGTTGCTATTGTTCCTCTATACATATGAAACAACGAAAAGAAAAAAACCTTTCAAATAAATATTTCAATTTCCCGATCCGTGAAATTTCATAAGTAACCCTTTAATTTTAGATGTGGGAAGTCTGTTAATAACTGAATATTATCATTGACATTAACGCCTTTGTAATGAAACCTACCCTAGCGCATTGACTGCAGAATACCTGACGCTGTTGATTTCAACCTTGAAACTTTATTTCCATTATCATTGTTTTGGAGATTAAACATTTCCTCCCATTACGTACAATTTTATTCTTGAAATTTATGAAGCAGACTGAGTACAAGAAAGAATTTCTGGTATTGATGTGGTTTCTGTCGTTGGTTTTGCTTTTGAATTACAGTTTGGTCGATATAGTGACAAATACCATTTTAGGACACACATCAATATAATAGGAAAGCCCAGGTAATGCGGTTTTAATACATAACATTACATAACGTTTCTTTGTCGGTTTCCATTTACTGGAGAGAAATTTCGCTCCTCGGAACTGCAACCGTTGCTTAAGCATTTGAATTCATTTCCGCTTATGCAAATTTTCAGGATAGATTATGACTAGAAGATAACAGGAGTTTTAGTATTTTCGTTTATTAAGTTCTGTTGCTGGGGAAGATATCTTTAAGTTCTGTGGGTGAAGTTGTTAATGTTATTATATGCTGCCTTCAAGTGTTCACTTATTTTTGAAAAAAATAAACCATGGTAGAGGGGATTCGATTCAAAGACTATTCACACACACATATACAAATAACATATATACATATATATTTAGCCAAGGCCACAGGAAAAATAAAAGGAGCAAAAAGCGCTTTCGTGTTATTTCAAAACATTTTCAAGGTACAATGCTAAAAACATCGAGAACATCTAATAAAGTGAACATAAAAGCTGAAAGAATTATAGTAGGTACAGAACAATTCTCAACAATTGATTAAAAAGAAACAACCTAACATAACTCTTTAACAACAAATGGGTTTAATATGTACATACCCTGGATTACAGTATTTAAGTCACCGCGATATTTCATAAAAGCAGATTCAATAACATTTCAGAGAGTTATATTATTACGATATAAAACAACTTTTGTCCTCTCCCAATGAATTATAGATTAAAATTATTAATGTTTAAAAATAAAGCATTCGACATTTACCTCGTTCCGACACTATATCTGTGTTGTTTAATTCTTGTCTCCGGTCCCTTCCCAGATTGTCCAATATATACACACTTGCAGTTCAAGCAAGAAATCCCGTAGATGCAGCACTGAGAAACTTTGGGAGAATTCCTTATCAAGATGCTTTTCAATGTATTTGAAAATTTTAAAACACCATTAATATAAAAAATCTTGCAAAAACTTGGTAAAATAAGTAAATTATCTTGGTTAAAAGCCACTCAGGTAGTTATAGAAAAAAATTCCTTTTTGCAAAGCACATTCAACAAAACTTTAGGGTATTTTAATTTTTCTGATAATATTAAAAATATTTTCAAACTCTTCCTGAAGAAATTCTGAGCTGCAGATACGTAAAGGTCTTAAAAACATGGGAGAAAAAATAGCCTTCTTTACTTAATTGCTATGATTAGAATAATAGTGAATGTATGACTTCACATTTGTAGGTTTCCTATAAACTGACTACTTAAAGCCATTTAGAGTATGGAGAACATTTACATCTAAAAATGAGAGACAACCATCACGTTCTTCTTCAACAATAACAATAACAATAGATGAACATCTCTCCTTCTGTTCGAGTCGAGCCCAGTACTCGACCTACCAAAACATAACTTTTAATCTGACGATGGAAAACCATTCAACTACGCGAACATGAACATCTCAGCCTGATGACTGGTGTTTCGGCCAAATCCTAGCAGAGGACAATTTCCCACAATGATCTAGAAGCATCTGCAACTCGTTCAGCCGAATTCCGTTTCGTCGAAAGAGAAACCCCCCTATCTGTAGCCCAAATAGTAAGATGCTATTCGTCACCTCTGAATGCATTATTACATGGGAAATGAAGCCAATCTTCTGTAGGATATGGAACACTTATCGCAGAATGGGCCCAGTATTTGGCTGAGGTAATTTTTAATTATGCGAATAATGGGTTTATCCTGAAGGAAATTTTTCGCCAATTCCACAAGCCATATTTATTACGAATACGTTTCGGAATAGAGTGGACTTTCCACATACAGCTTAATACTTCTTTAAATATGAATGGGAAGCAACTTTTGCTTCCTCAGGGGCCAACGTTATAAGATTTTCCACCTCCAAACGCTCTGGTCAGAAATGCCTCACTTTCCCGAAACTTACTTTTTCAAAAGATCCAACTGAAAATGGTAAGTCTTTAATAACTTAACTATTTGAAATATCATATCTAAAATAATTTTTATCTAGTTGAAATGTTTAAAAAGAATTGTTCACGTACTCACAATTCAGTTTCCAAAATGTTTCCCCCTTGTAAAAAGAATGACAAAAATCGGATTCTCCAGAAACAAAATTGATTCCCTGTGAACTGCGATTCTTCTTCCGTAGATCAGAGCCGCCTTATAAATCTACCCAAAAGTTTCATCTGGGAGACGAATGTCTCTCTGTGAACCCTAAACTAACACTTCATCTTCATCGTTTAGCGACCAGTCGCGGAAAAAGGAGACATATCCAGAAGTCCTCATACGAAATGGGGTTCTTAAACTATTGATAAATCCGATCTAACTTATATAATTACTCGGATCCATAAAATGGAAGTGAATGCTTGGTTTTAATGACACACATACGTACAGCTAAGCCAGAATACTAAACAGCAAACAGTTTACAATCATTCCTCATCTTTATTCACAACAGTAATACTTGAATCATATATCATGACGACTAAGTACCTTGTGTTTTCTGCATCTGGGTGGAAACCAGTCGTTATTACGATTACCTTTTCGTTCAAAATAAGTAATTCCCATATACTTTAGTCTATTATTTCTGTTATCATTTTATAATTTGCGTTCCTGCGTTTAGGCAATCTTTTTAAGGTTAATCAAATTCAATTTTACAGCGCCTGGTTACTGTTACTTACATTTGCCTTTATAGTTTTAAAGGTTATCATCAGATATCATACAGAAACAGGGTTACTTTTACGAGCATACCTTTTGTATGAAGAGGCTACTGATTTTATGCTCTTGTAGCGCTTTAATTTTCATGAGAGTATTAGAATGAATTAAAAAGGATAATCTTTTATCTTTATAATGAATGTGATTCAGGAACTACAATCTCAATTAAAAAGTGAAATCTCGGATGAAAATGAATAAGAGATAACAGTGAACGGGATTGCCAAAAATGTTATATAAAAAAAACATACAAACTGATTCTCTAACCCGGCTACATATTCCCGAGATGTATACTAGTATTGCGCCAACCAATTTCCAGCCAGTCAAAGAGCTCGCCCTCAGTGACGTCACCCGCGGTGGGCGGAGTTAGTAGCCAGCATATCGATCCTCTCTATACTAATATCCCGATGAAGGAAGCCATGAAAATAATGGGAATAAGTTTGCAATCTAATGAAAAATGAATTTGCATATTTATGCAACCTTGGTAACACAAGACAACGATCCCATCAATAATAATATGTACTTAAAAGAAATTGCAGGGATTGCTGATGGGAAATTCTGTCTGTTACCTCTTCTATCATATGTATGAGATTTTACGAGCAGAAGAGGTTGTCGCGCAGGCCTAAGGAATTTAACGCATTATATATTTTCCAGATACTTGAAAAAGAAGAGCATATCGCACCATGCATCGACTATACATTAATGCTTAACATGTAATAACTAAATTTGCAGTGGAAAGAGAGTCAAACAGTTTACTTGTCTTGATTTATTTGTAGAGAAGAACTCAGAAATAGGTATATCTATATCTAGAGAAATATAAGACAATACTATCATGACTCTTGCATTTTATATAGCGCATTGCTAAGTAAATAATATCTACCATTCATACTCGTGTTACTTTTTAATGAAGAGCATATTGCACCATTCTTCGACTCCTTTGATGCATAAAAAAAGAACATTTACCATGAAAACAGTCAAACAGAAGTTTACCTTTTATGGTTTATTATTCAGGAAAAACAATTCAGAAACAATATAAATATATATATATATATATATATATATATATATATATATATATATATATATATATAAAAATTAACTGAACGTGAATTTCTCAAGTGTTATGCAAAATGTATGACGAATACTGTCATGGGTCTTATCTTTCGAGCTTGCCTTTTAACATCTATGATGCTTTACACACGGAAATAAGTTTTATCTTTACATTCATTTTTTAAAAGCAACAGTTTTAACAACGTTGTCTTTTACAGCTATATACGTAGATTCCGAAGTATAAAATCTAATTTAACCAAATAAAAGTAATGTCCAGAGAGGAACCTGACATATTTAGTTCCCAATATATATAAAGCTCCCATATATTTTTAATCAGTGGTTGGTAACATGCGATTTACCATTTGCCACATTTTCACGAACATTCAGGTCCAGGTTACTGGGGCTTTTGGTCTTCCACTTGACAGCTCTTGGCCGTCATCCTTTACCAAAGGGAGCTGCAAACATCTTGGTCTGTCAGGTCCTCTTCTAGAAATGGAGATAGTATTTTTTCCTCGGCCTGCATTTTTTTCAGCTCCGAACCGATGTTATGTAGCAAGCTATTTAGATGATTTATAGCTCTGACGGATGCTAGCTCGTTGTACTTTCCTTAAAGCCTGTGCAGTGTTGTGATTTTCAAAACGCTCGACGACTCGACCTAAATGTTTGCAACAGGACTCCTATCTAATAGTAGTAGTCGAGTCCACGACGGAGCTTGAACATATAGGAACAGCTGCTCATCCTCAAAATCGATGCATCTCAGTCCTCAGTATCTACACTTTCATCACTGCTTTTTACTGACGTGTTGCTTATATCTGCCCTTATGTCTCGGTCATCTATATGTTTGCCCTCAGCATCTATCCTTTCATTACTTACGGCCTGACCACACAGTTTGCAAACAGTTTCCAAAATGTTTGCAAACTTTTTTCCAAAAAATGTTTCCTAGTGGCCTGATATGATGTACTATATCATCTGAAGAAATCGTACGTTTCTGTAAGATTTTAGTAATGCTCTCAAGTTAAGTCTCTTGCGATCATACAATTTGCGAACCAAAAACTGGTTGTCGTAGTAAATTTTGAAGTTCTACTAAGGATTTATCTTTTATATTCACCTTTCAAATATGGGTGATACAATGGAAATTAAAGCGGGGTGGCAGGGAACACTGTCTGGTAGCTCCACCCACAGTGATGACATCACTTTAAATGCGAGCGCTGTGATTGGCTGGAAATGCTTGTGCAATACCAGTATACATTTCGGGAATATGCAAGCAAGACAAGGTCAAGCAAAAAGAGGGGGGGGGGGGGCCAAGGTCAGGTAGACAGTTGGAGTCAAGTTAGGGAGACCTCCCGTGAGATGTGTGAATTTTCACTACTTGTCAGAAGTTCTCGATTTAATGACTTTTGCTAAATTGCGTTGGGGACCATACTGCAATGGAAGAAGTAAGAGAAAACCAACAGACGAAAATCCGACCTTAGCTGTCACAATATTGGTTTTCTTTCCACATTAGCTCAAATCACTTACGGTTGCGGATAGACACTGCAAAGCCATTCTCAGAATAAAGGGATTCCTTTTGAGTCCTAAGATGCGAGTCGAAATGAATAAGTCAGTGATCGTATCGGAAAAGGATACTGAATTCAGATAAGATATCGGAAAAGGATACTGAATTCAGATAAGATAT
>NC_087203.1:17401640-17414312 GCF_015104395.2 Macrobrachium nipponense
CTGAATACAGACTCCTTCTATTGAAATCAACGGCAATTAGGGATGAGCCACTTAATTACAATCACTTTCAACAGGGACGAGTATTATCATTCACTGAAAATGGGAAGCGCATTGACCAGTTTTTGCCTTGCCAAAGAATTATATATATATATATATATATATATATATATATATATATATATATATATATATATATATATATATATATATATATATATATATATATATATTTTACATACAGTATAACATGGAAATTGCTTCAACAATGGTCACTCACCTAGATAAGGTGGAACTAGTCCTCAGATTATTTCAGTAGAGCTACGAAATAAGCAAAGTTGCACTTGATATCATTATTGCAGGAGATAAACCGTTAATTGAATGCATATATAAACCTTTTTTGCAATTTAAACGACAAAATGTGAGGTTCAAACTTTGAAATCATCCCAAAGGCAGTCTTCAGGAAGTTGTTCAATGCTTCGTACTTAACCATCTTCTTATAAACTACTCGGAACGTTGTCTGGGGAAGTCTAATCTTACGTCCTAACATGAAAAGACATCTCGTGGAATGATAACTCACAGGTTTCCTCATCGGTATCAAGTAATAGAAAGGGATTTATCCTTACATAACTCACAAGTTGCCTCGTCGGTATCAAGTAATAGAAGGGGATTAATTCTCACATAACTTATCAACTCCTGGAAGGACAATTCATAATTTAGCCAGATTGTGTTGACTAACAAAAGAAGGTTAAAACTTACGTTAACAACTACCTCGTAGATGGACAACTGACAGGTTGCCTCGCTGGTATCAGTTAATATAAGGGAATTAGTCCTTATTTAAATAAGGGAATTAATCCTTATTTGAATAATAACTACCTCGCGGAAGGACAACTCACAGATTAGCCCAACGGCACGAAGGAACAGAACGGGGAGTAATCCTCACATAACTAACCAACTCATAGAAGGGCATCACAGACGTTACCCCGATGGCGTCGATCAGTTTAACTGGAATTAATCCTTAAATGAATAGCCAACTCACGAAAGGGAAACACACAGGTTGCCTCAGTGGCACAGATTAATACGAGGATTGATCCATACGCGAACAACCAACTAGAAGGGAGGAAAAATTAGGTTGCCCTAATGGCACCAGTCACAGTCGGGGGATCATTGCATAACCAAGCAACTCATGGAAGGACATCTCATACGGCTTGTGATTCACTAAATCGGAAGTATTACTCTACACTCAAAATCCTTATCAATGTTTCTTGCAAATGGCATACAAGGTCTAAAAGAGCATCACAAGTACCTAACTGCTTCCTGTATGCATATTGACCATTAGCTAACAATCCTTTAGATTCCACATACTTATATACGTAGTGGGTTAAATGTAAGTTTTCAGCAACTTTGGAGAGCACAGGGAGAATAGAAATTGGTTTGAAGTTACTGCAGTCTGAAGATATGACTCTTTGGAACAGCACTGTATTACTAAGTTTGTGCTCATCCGCAGAGATTATGTCAACATAAAAATCTATAGAATCTAAAAATCATGGGAGACATCCCACTAGAAATTTTTCTTTTAAAAAGTATAGGGAAGAAACCATCAGGATCCTCTCCACCCCAGCTATCAAGATGATCCAAAATTTTCTTAACATCCCTGGAGCGAAATGCAAAGTTGTAAAAATAGGATGACAAGTATCAGGGAGAGGGACATCCCCAGCTGACTGCTTAGCTTCAAAAAACTCGATGGCGCGGTTCAGTCTTTTCCCTGGGGCCAGTACCCATTCGACCATCATCAGTTAGTAGTGGTGGAATGGAAGACGAGCCTGACCCAGAGATAGATGATGCCAATTTGGTCCACCACAGATGAGGCTGATTAATTCCCAAAGTTTCCTCTTCAAGGTATTATTGTAATTTCTCTAAGATGTATGGTAAGTTCTATTCGCTGTACGGCAATACTCAGCAAAAAATGGTGTAATTCTCGTTTGAAGGATTGCGTTTCTATACATTGAATTTGGTTCGTTTATCATGGTAGGTTCATCTACGTGTGTCATCAAACCATGGCTGGTCACTTGTCCTAAATTTGATGACATTTCTGGTGATATCTTATTAAAACAGTTATCAGCTTTTCATCGAACTAGATATATATATATATATATATATATATATATATATATATATATATATATATATATATATATATATATATATGCATACTAGCTGACCAACCGGTTGCTGCCCAGGTAATCTCTAAATGACAACTAATAAACTCTCTCTCTCTCTCTCTCTCTCTCTCTCTCTCTCTCTCTCTCTCTCTCTCTCTCTCTCTCTCTCTCTCTCATTCCTGTTAAGATAGCAATTCTGACATTTTACATTTCACCACTTCTCACTGCAGCCTCCATCCCCCCATTCCTATCAGGGTTGAACTTGGACTTGAGGGGCATCATGAGATTGTCTATTCCTCCCAGCGACTTCAAAAACTAAGGTTATACTCTAATATCTGTAGCTTTCGGTTATTTTTAAATGTCACAACCTTTCAAACCCTTTTCTTTAGGGCATTGAGAGTGACGTAATTCATCTCAGCGACCTCAAAAACGATGGATTAGACACTAATATCTGTCGTTTTCAGTTATTCCTACTGTCATCCCCATCCTACCCCTTACCAACCCCCTTCCTATCAGGGTTGAAATTGGACTTAAAGGGCATCGATAGTGTTACTATTCATTTCAGCTACCTCCAAAACTATAATTAGACACTAACATCTGTCTATTAATAGAATGAGTCGATTAACATAAGGAAAATTAATCATTACACGGAGATCCAATCCACAATCCTTTCGTGTCGTCGATTAATACGAGTGGTTTAGTCCTTACATAAATAACCAACTCAATCAGTACCCATATGGAGCAGGATAATAGGAGGATGATTATTCCTTATATGAGGAACTTTTTTAAAGCTACAAATGAAAAGTTATGGCGAACAATAGATGATCAAATTAACTTATGAGAACGATCTTTGGATAAAAAAACTGAGTGGCCAAATTAGAATATATAATCAGAGAGAGAGAGAGAGAGAGAGAGAGAGAGAGAGAGAGAGAGAGAGAGAGAGAGTAGCTTTAACTTAAACTACGCTGTTTCAAGTCTTAAAATTTGCAGAAAAGACAGAAAAGATAATATATGTCGGAAGTTAGCCAGCTTGCACACTCAAGCGAGGATCCCAAACACAAATTTAGTGTGCATGCGCTTGTGAGGTCTTTGTATATCCACCTGCAATTCAGAATTTAGTCTATTCTTATTCTTAATTTTTGCTGTATGTACCTCCATTACTTGGCTGTCAAAGTTCTTTGAACTATACATTTTTTAAACGTGTATTTCTTTTAGCATATCAAAGTTTGTTGAATAAGAATTATCTTCTCATTACTTTTCATCATGTCCTCTCGGAGTAAATGTGGAATCTTAGATCTTTCAGACCAAATGTTGCATTCCAGATAATTAAATATTTAAACCCAAAATACACATCGCCAAAAAATGCAGCAGATTGCTTCCTAAAAAGAAAATGATCATCCTCATAACCCTGATGCGAACTTTCCTTCCCAAGGGATTCCATTCGTAATCGTCTTAAAAGTAATACCCCATTTGGCTGAACCAGCTTTGCCTATCCAGCTGTATCGCTGGTGGATTTAGCAACATGGAAATGTGTTCTTATACATTACAGCTTCCAACAAAACGAGGAAAGGTCATAATTTCATAACCATCTCTTCAATTGTTGACGTGATTATTTTGTGTATTTCATTATTCAACAAGAGAAAATTATCATATCGTTACTCATCTTGATAAGAACATTTGTTTGAGAAAATTTAGCTTTATACAATCTAAAAGACGATTTCCTGTCTGTCAAAAATGTCTTTACATAATATTTGTGTTGACTGTTCATTCAGTACTTATTCAGTACTTATTCCAGAGAGAGAGAGAGAGAGAGAGAGAGAGAGAGAGAGAGAGAGAGAGAGAGAGAGAGAATCTCCCTCTCTCTCTCTCTCTCTCTCACACACACACACACACACACTCTCTCCCATGAAAGAGAGATAACAGACTGATTTTAATTGGAGAATAAATAGAAAAGATTTAAGAGAAATAATCGTACTGCGAACTCATACGATTACATACCATGTTTTACACCATCTCTATTTCATCAATCTAAAATTAATTAGGATGAAAATTATTACATGGTTAAGAATAAATTTGCCAGCTCCTCAGTTATCATGAAATGTTGGCAAACCTTTGAAATTAACAAAATTTAATTATATGGAAGGTATATAAATGTACTGCAGTCAATTATTTGCTTCTGATCATTTTATACTGGATAATGATACACGATTAATCTGAGTAGAGGTGTTATTATACTGTGGACTAAGAGATGAAAACATCGACGTCTCAAGGGATAAGATATAATGTTTACGATTTCATTTCAATCCAGAATCGTCCAAATCCTCTTAATCATATCTCTAAAAAGTATAATAAACTTTTACGGGCTTTGTTCACCGCTAGAATTTAATCGAATATTTTTCATTCCAATTGGAGTGTTATGTGGAAATTGTTTTGATTTTTGTTAAATTATCATTTCACGCAGACGCGCATAAATACAAATGAAAAGACTGATGTTAAGAATGCAATTTATATATTCATGCTTTATGATTTATTTTCTCTATGCTAAGCCAACCAAAATAATTTTTTGCAAGTCATAAATGAAAAAAATAAAATAAAAATAAAAATAATATTCCGGCATAGATGACATACCAGAACAAAACGTCGTTTTGAATAGGTGCAAAATAAACATTTAGAATTGTTCTTTATTGTAGCTAAACATAGCCTAAGTTATGTGATACCAATTTCTTAACACACATCTGCATCAAAAGGACGATGTATATGACAATAATGGTCGTAGGCCTCAAGAAATACAGATTTGAAGGAAATATAGATGTTTTCACAGATGACAATATAAGAATGTATCTGAGTAGGTGTTCACTGAATGACTTCGTTAAGTAGATGAATAACGCAATATAAACATAAAAAAAAAAAAAAATCTCCATTTTTTGTCATAAATATTCTCACAATCATATATAGTTATCACTTTGGGAAATGTGTCATTGTCTTAACCTCGTGGTAAACATATAACACCTAAAATGAAATACAAGAACAAACTTGCAATCATTAACACTCTTGATTATAGACATTCTCTCTCTCTCTCTCTCTCTCTCTCTCTCTCTCTCTCTCTCTCTCTCTCTCTCTCTCTCTCACACACACCAGTGATAAAACGATTATGGACCAATTTTAGCCTATATTTTTCTATCGCATCTCAAATCTAACAAGAAATGGTACATCTCTCAAAATCCACAAAGAGATATGATAACGTAAAAACGGATCATCTAATGTGCGCCCGACTGAACGATCAGACAGATCACTTGAGTTTTTCGAAAGCTTCACCCTCGCTAGGAATTGAGGGTTTCCCCAGCGCAAGATAAATCAAGGCTGAATAGGGAAAGCTTTATCTCCGAAATGCACGAACGAATAGGTTAAAGACCAGAACAGAGATCGGTACTGAATTCATGACTCAGGATAAAGCCCAGATTGTCTTACATCATGGCTTTCGATTTTTGGAAACTTGCAAACCTTGCACAAACTCTGTTGGCTTTATATATATATATATATATATATATATATATAATATATATATATATATATATATATATACATATATATGTGTGTGTGTGTATATGTATATATATACAACATATATATATATATATATATATGTTATATATATATACCATATACTGCCAGTCCTGGGATTGAGAGTTCGCTGGTTCGAACCTGGCGATCGCCCATCCTATTATCGCTTAATAAAAAATTCCCCCTCGGTTAAACATATATGAAAATATATTAATTCCGAGGTAGAGAGAATTAGATATTAAAGGACTATTTGTAGTTCGATATTTGTATATGAATCACGGTAATGTGATATGACTATATAATATATTATTATATATAATTATATTTATATATAATATATATATATATATATATAATATATATATATATATATATATATAATATATATATTAGTCATATCACATTACCGTGATTCATATACATCGAACTACAAATGTCTTTAATATCTATTCTCTTTCTTACCTTCGGAATTATATCTGCTTGCGCCTTATCTATTCTCTCTACCTCGAAATTATATTGCGGTGGCGTATGTGGTTTTAGGCTTCACTACCAGTCCTGGGATTGAGAGTTCGCTGGTTCGTGCCTGGCGATCGCCCATCCTATTATCGCTTAATAAAAATTCCCCCTCGGTTAAAACATATATGAAAAATATATTAATTCCGAGGTAGAGAGAATGAGATATTAAAGGACATTTGTAGTTTCGATATAATATATATATATATATATATATATATATATATATATATATATATATATATATATATATATATATATATATATCCTGCTCACTGCTTCTAAACAGAATTTAATTTCCTGTTGCAGCAATGATAGTAAAATTTAGAGAGATTTGTATGGTTTTGTTTTAATTAATAAATAAGACATTTATGGATACTGCGCGTTCAGATGAATATTCCAATCACAATTTAAATGATTATGACAAATATATGCAATGAGTGAAATCAGCATTCTCAAACGTGTGTTGATAAAAGAGCGTCTAGTATTCTGATAAGCGAAAACAGCAAAATCTGTTGGGTTATAAAACATTTACATACCACTGGATTTCTTTGCCAACGAACATTGGCGCATGCAATGCCGTTTGCTTTAAATCACGATAGGACTACTAATATTCCATGAACACTTGAAAAAAAGTCTAAACTGCTACATTATTTCAAAATAAATGTTATAAAATGTTTCACAAGCAGGATACAAGAAAACGGATAAAACTCTCTGGACATTTGCAGAAAAAATTGTCGACATACGAGAAAAATAAAAGGTTAGAATCAGACATTTTTGACCGATAAAAACGGAAAAAATTTTTGAAAAACATTTCACTAAAGAAATTTAAACATATTTCCAAAACAGAACTTCCTTCAGGGCGGTACACACTGTCGCGTCTGGCAACGCTTTTGGGCGAAGTTCAAACTGATAACGGATATTTCGACGATTCTGCTCAGATGTATTATGGTATATTGTAAAGACTTCTTCCATTTTATATGAACATACTAGTGAAACCCCCATGCATTCACGAGAGAGAGAGAGAGAGAGAGAGAGAGAGAGAGAGAGAGAGAGAGAGAGAGAGAGAGAGAGAATGGTGCTTACCAGAAAACTATTAATGGCATTTTACCTAATTACAAAATAGAGAAAGGGAGAATGAGGTTAACACGGATAAAACTATTTATGGAACAATACTTAATTACCAGAGAGAGAGAGAGAGAGAGAGAGAGAGAGAGAGAGAGAGAGAGAGAGAGAGAGAATGCTAACCAAATAATACTTTATAACAAAACGTTGGGAATTGGTCACTGCTCTGTGTTTAGGTAACAACCTCATTACAGAAATTGACACCTTGGCAAAATGAGAATACATCAATGACAGTTCAGAACTAACTGGGTGATTATTTCATGCCAGAAAGTTGTGCTGATTCTTGAAACATGGAAGAAAATTGCCTGCAATGATTATTCATGCGTCAATGTCTATTTTGCCTCCCTTCCTGTGTTTTTTAATACGAAATCGTGTAAAATCTTCGAGAAATTAAGTAAATAACGTTTTTTCATCTTGATATTGTACTTCGAAAAATGTTCAAAACAAAATACTGTAAAATTTGAATTAAAATGTTTGTGTACCTTGTGAAATTTCCTGAAATTCATCTGTTAAATGAACATTTGCTATATAATAGATATAAATTCAAGGTTAAAAGCGTCTTTCATTTCAGTGCGTAACTATCCACTCAATGTTTAATATAAATGGAAACTGTACAGAAATTTTACGGCATGAATGTATCATATTCAACCCCTATGCCCCTAAAAAATTTCTAAAATAGGTCTTCATGGAAAGGAAGCGAGAGAATCAAACAAAAACTTCTTTCAGTTTTCTTCTGAAGATTGAAAGGGACATGTTTACAAACAGAAATATGGAGTAGCTATGGGGTCCTCATTATCACCTATACTCGCTAACATCTATATGGAATATTTCGAAACTAATTAGTTCCTAATGTGAATGTCCCTAAACTTAAAACTGGCAAAGGATGGTGGAGATACGTGGATGATATTTTTTGCTATTCTGCAAGGGGAATGGAAATAAAATAGAAACTTTTCTAGATGAGCTCAATAAGTTTGATAACAATATCCAGTTCACTTTAGAGAAAAGTAACAATAATAAACTGCCCTTTTTAGACATACTCATAGAAAGAAAAGAAACAGGATATGAATTCAGCACATATAGAAAGCCCACACATACAAACTCATATATTCATTTCTTCTCTTTTCATAGTCATGATATAAAAATAGGGGTTCTAACAGGTTTATTTCTTAGGGCAATGAGAACGTGTGACCCTTGCAAGATAGAGCAAGAAATAAATTACATCGATAAAAGCTTCGATGCATTAGCATACCCGGAATGGTTCAGAAAAAGGGCACTCACCAAAGCTAGAAAAATATTTTACAGAGCGAATGTAGAGAGTACATGGAATAAAGAAAACAAGAAAATAGTTGCCCTCCCTTTTATGCCTAAAATGAAAACAAAATCACGTCAAAAAATGAAAGAAAGTCAATATAAATTTGTATATACCTTTGATAATACCTTAAAAAACAAAGTATGTAAAAATAAATTGGAAGGAGAAGACAGTAATACAGATGATGTAGCGGGGGTATACATAATCAATTGCAATAATTGTGGAGACAGATATGTGGGGGAATCAGGTAGGGGAATAAGGACTAGAGTCCAAGAACATAGAAGGGCAGTACAGCTTAACTCTCAGGGGAGTGCTATAGCTAGACATTGTTGGGAAAATGACCATAGGATGGATTTCAAAAACAGTAGGCTTATATACAAAAGCAACAAAAAAAAATTAGTCACAGGAGGGTAGTAGAAGGTGCGCTTATCAGAGAGATCAAAGTAATTGAAGGAAACAAAGGTTTTACCTCAGAAGATCCCATAAGCCGAGCTTTGATATTAAAAGAAGCTAAGATTGACCCTGCTGACCTGGAGATTAGGTTTCCTGCCCAACAGACTTACGGTGACCACACCCTTACCACAAGTGTGAATCCCATTGACCATCAGCTCAGGATATCAGAGCGACAAGAGGGGATTGGCAACTCTCAAGAAAACCAGAACAGCCATCGCATAAATGACAGCACAACGAGAAGAAGTTCCAGAAGACTGCTGGGCCTTGACCCAGGCTAACATCCCAACATCTCTTGAGAATGGGCCACAGAAGGGCCTGAAAGTACTCGAGTGTGGAGTAAAACTAAATGTAAATACTTAGAAGTAAACAAGTTACAAATTGAATTTGTGGGTTTCTTTTTCAAGCGAGAGAATATCATCATCCACACTGAATGGAAGGTAATAGTAAGGGGCAGATGAAAGGGGATCATCGCGATATGTTCTAGAATTTTATGAACCCAAACAGCTTCAAAATATGGAGTGGAAAAGACTCGGAGATATATTTTCGTCTGCTCATAAAATCCTCTTGGACGTGCATCAGTTTTCCAATGAGACAGGTCTCAGGTGACCCAAGGTTCCAAAGGACTGTAACATACATACATGGGCCCTTACAGCTATAAAGTTAGAGAAACAAGTCTTACACGCAGAATGAAAACATAACATCTACGAAAATAACTAGCTATACTTAATATCCCTAATAAAAAAATTATGTATTTTACAACACCGAAAGTTTCACACTTTTCTTAAGCCCCTTTTATACAAGAAAAAATTATAAAGGAACATATATTAATTATAAGTCAGTATTCCTTTCTTCTTGAGGAAGAGCCTGAGGGGTATCCAGAATATTTAACCAGTCAAATAAAATGTATGATAGTTTTTGAATCTACAAAACCCACGGCAATTAGTTTGCCTGTGTCGTATGACAACAACTTGATTCCAATACAATAAAGTGAAGCGGTGAAAAGCTATTGTTATACAAACATTGATACATTAGTATCTTGCTCTCATCATCATCATATTCTCCAATGCCGTACGAGACAAGTGTCAGAAAAGTTCACAACCCAAGTCCACCCTGTGCCCTGTCTTCCACAAATCTCCTCTCACCCTGCCTCATAGTTCTCACCCAATTCGTCCTGTACTATTAGGATCTCAGCTGACACCATTACAAACTTATCAATGCAACTGGAATTATGCCCTTCTCCGTTGGACTATATTATCATGTACCAACTATCATGAAGCTCCCATGAACTTCATAACTATTAATTGCCCGACTTTCAGAACTCTTATTATGTTGATCATTATAATACAAAGTAAAACGTTCTCTCACCATAAAATTCAAAATTCACCTTAAAAAAAAATCGTCAATGGACACTAAAAAATTTTAAAAATTAAAAAAAACAGTTCCATGAATCCTCAGGTGATACTTGGTTTCACTTGTGTTTTCTGCAAATCATTCAATCCTTGTTAAGTTTCTTTCATTTGATTTTTCCTTAAGAAAAAGAAACGCTTAATCAATTAGGGCAAGAGTGCTTTAAGGAAAAAAGTTATTTTTTAATTTCGCCTCAACCGATAAACGAAGCCTTAAAACGCATATGTTTAAAGAACATTTTCTGCTTAGAATGACCTTTTCTTTCATTTCCTGACATATTTGAATAAACTCGGGTTACACCAAGTATATATATATATATATACTATATATATATATATATATATATATATATATATATATATATAATATATATATATAAATACAATATATATATATAATATATATATATATACATATAATATATACATATATATATATATATATATATACATATATATTATATCATATATCATATATACATATATACATATATACATATATACATATATATAACATATACACATATATACACATATATACACATATACACAATATACACATATATACACATATATACACATATATAACATATATACACATATATACAAGCGTATACATGTATACATGTATACATGTATACATGTATACATGTATACATGTATATGTATCATGTATATATATATGTATATGTATGATATGTATATGATATGTGTATATGTATATGTATATGTGTATATATATATATATATATATATATATATATATATATATTAATTTATTTATATATATATGACTGGTAAAAATGCTCTGTTACAACAGAATTCCATCTAATAAAAGGAGCCCATAAAAAAAACAATATAGAGAAAAGAGTACTATATTTCAGAGACTGCTGTCTCCTTCTTCAGGTAGATGGATGAGAAAAGTTTAGAGAAAAGGTGGTATTTATACCAAGAGGTCCATCCACAGGCAAGCCAATTTAGGTCAACCCCGCAGATAATCTTCCTTTAATCTTCTTAAGCGTTGGTTGAATGAAAATCATGTCAATTGTATCTAAAATCCATGCTCCTTTTGAGATGTTCATTTCCTGCCTCTCTTTTATTCAGGCCGATTCCATCATTTGACTCTTGTACCGGCAAGTTACTGCTATAAATTACACGTAACAAATTCCAGTTTATTCTATGGTTATGTTCATTCATTTATATGGTTGAAAATAGCTGAGTTCTGTTGTCCATACCTAACTGACCGTTTGTGTTTTATTAATCTCTGGGGAAGTGATTTACCTGTGAATCCGATGTAAGATTGGTCACAGTCCTGGCATGGGATTTGGTAAACCCCAGTGTCCTTGGGAGATGTCTTTTGTTGGATGTTAGTCAGGGATTTGGCTAAGGTGTTTGGGTAAGTAAATGCAAAAGGGTTAGATCTTCTGAGGGTCTGAGTCACCTTCTTAATCGTGTCCAGATGTGGAATTTTTATTTTATTGTTGGGTGTATCTCTAGTCTTGTCTTTAGGGGGTCGGTAGAAAACTACGTTTGCTTTGTGAATTGCTTTCTCAATTATATGGTCAGGATACTTTAAAGACGAAAGTTGCTTGCGAATTATTTCAACATTTAATTTTAAATCTAGGCTTATCCTTTGCCCTTATGCCAGACCGCAAAAACAACCTAGACTTCATAGTGGCTTTTGATAAATTCATATCTGACAAACTACAGCCGTGAAGAGATATGTTTAAAATTAGTGCTACTAAATGCTTTAACTGGCCTAAATAAGAAATATCCTGTTCCCAGTAGATTCATGATAGCCATCCTCTTGCTAAAAAAGTTAGATGTTATAATAAGTAGATCCGACAAAGACGGCAAAATTGTAATAATGGACAGAGACTTCTACCTGGACAAAATCAACCAGCTCCTTAGCGAAACAAACACTTAAGACTGACAAAAAATCCCCTCCTAAACGTTCCCACAGAATTTTTTTGGAAAGTAAGATTAATTGGCCAAGACAAAAAGAGTATTGAACTATTAGAGAAATTTAAAGTAATTAATCCTAAATTACCTTACTTTTATGGCCTTCCCAAAACTCACAAAGAATCTTCCATTCAGACCCATCGTTTCATGTGCCGGAGCTTTCCATTACAAATTTTCTAAATGG
>NC_087203.1:17427312-17429812 GCF_015104395.2 Macrobrachium nipponense
TGCAAAAGCCATCAACACAGATCTTATGGGTTCTGTGTATTAAGAATTCATTCGACATAGTAATAAAAAACCCACCAATTCCCAATAATCTTTGGCTTTTAGGCAAATGATATAGAATTCACGCAGTCAAAGAGCGCATTAAAATCTAAACCAACCATGCGTGATTCTGCAAACTTTAAGAAGGGTAGATAGACATGAGTGCATCAAAATACCAAGGCCTTTTATGAGACCAAAACAGTATTACTGGTTGGAAGTTATTATCCTCAACAAAAATATAAATAAACTTAGAAAGCAGCTTCTCAAAACCTGAGATATAACAGGGGTAATTGAAATCAGAATATATTCTCATAGGTGTGAGAACGAGCTAAATCCCCTGGAAGATGCAGCAGTGTTCCCCTTTATATATATATATTATATTATATATATATATATATATATATATATATATATATATATATATATATATATGTAGAATGTATATGTATATGTATGTGCATATATAATAGCTATAATATATTTATAATATATTATTATTATAATATATAATATATATAAATATGTCTGTAATATATATGTAAGAATATAATATAATATAATATAATAATAATATATATATATAATTATATAAATCAATATATAATATAATAATAAATATAATATAATATAATAATATATAATCCATAAGTAAACAACAATGTTTTAATATATAATATAATTATAATAATAAAATATAATATAATAATAATTAATAATAATAATAATATAATATAATTGAATTAATAATAATATAATAAATATAATATAATATAATAATTAATAATATAATATTAATATATATAAATATAATAATATAATATAAGTAATATAATATATATTAATATAATATATAAATATATAACTATCATAATATATAATAATAATAATAATAATAATATAATATAATAATAATAAATAATATAATATAATTTAATATTAATAAGAATATATAAATATAATATAATATATAATATAATAATTAATCTATAATATATAATAATTATAATAATAATAATATAATATAATAATATAATATAATTATTAATTATAATTAATATTATAATATAATATATCATTAATATCTTATAATATAATATATAATAATAATAATAATATAATAATAATAAATATTAATATATAATAAGATAATAATTAAGATAATATAATAGAATTAAGATATAAATATAATATAATATTATAATAATAATAATTAATAATAATATAATAATAATATATCATTAATAATAATTAATAAGAATATAATATTCATAATATAATATAATATAATATATAATATATAATATATTAAATTAATTAATATAATAATAATAGATAATATAATAATATAATAAATAATTAATATATAATATAATAATATATAATATAATAATAATATAATAATTATTAATTAATATAATAATCTATAAGATATAATAATATAATATAATAATCTAATAATAATAATAATATATAATATAATAATAATATAAATATAATAATAATAATATATAATTATAATATATAATAAAATTAATATAAATATGTAATATATAATATAATACATAATAATAATTAATAATAATAATATAATATAATAATTATATAATAATATAATATATAATATAATATATATATATATATATATAATATATATATATATATATAATATATATATATAATATATATGTATGTATATATGTAATATATATATATATGATAATATAATATATAATATAATATATATATATATAATATAATATATATATATATATAATATATATATACAATAGTACATATGTTTGAATAATTATTTTATATATATATAATCTAAATATAATAATAATAATAATAATATATAATATATAATATAATATAATATATAATATAATAATAATATAATATAATTCTATATATAAGATATATAATATAATACTAAAGTAATATAATATAATATATAATATAATATATATCTAATATATAAATATATAATATATATATAATAGAATTATTAATATAAATATATAATAATATATATAAGTATATAATATACTATATAATATAATATATAATATATAAATAATAATATATATAATATATAAGATAATATATATATAATATAATATACTATAAATATTATATAATATAAATATAATATATAATATCTAATATACTATAATAATATAATATTAATAATAATAATTAATAATTAATATAGAATATATATAATAATATTAATATAATATAATAATAATAATATAATATAATCATAAATAATAATATAATAATATATTAATTATAATTTATAATATATTAATATAATATAATAATAATATAAATAATTATAATATAATATAATAATATAATATAATAATAGATTATAAATAATTAATATAATAATAATAAATATAATTAATAATAATATAATAATATAATTAAGATAATATAATTAATTATATAATAAATA
>NC_087203.1:17432312-17437312 GCF_015104395.2 Macrobrachium nipponense
ATATATATATATATAAATATAATATATATAATAATATAAGATATAGATATAATATATATAATTATATATAATATATATATATATATAATATATCATATTAAATATATTAGATAATAATTTATATATCTTATATATAATTAATAAATTAATTATAATAATTAATTAATATATTAATTATATATATATATATATATTTATATCTAATTATATATATATATAATTATATATATATATATATATATATATATATATTATATATTTATATATATATTTTTATATTTATATATTATTATTATATATCTATATTAATATTATTAATTATAATAATATAATTATATATTATATAATTAATATATATATATTATATATTATATATCTAATATTATATATTATATTTATATAGTTATAATTATATATATATATATATATATAATATTTATATATATAATTATATATATTATATATATATTATAATTTAATATTATTATATAATATTAATATATATATTTATATTATATATTATATATATTTATATTTATATATTATATATTTTATATTATATATATAATATTAATATATATTATAATATATATATAATATATATATATATATTCTATTATAATTATATATATATATCTAATCTATATAAATATATTATATATCTTATCTTTGTTTACATATAGTTAATAATAACATTCTTCTATGTCAAATTATTGATATATATTATATATATATTATATATGATATATTTTATATATTATATATGTATTATAATATATATATATTATATATCCATCTCCACCTATATATTATATATATATATATTCTATATATTTACTATATATGCCTACTATATATCCCTATATATATATATACACATAATCGTTTAATAATGATTGTATATACATCACATTAAGCAATAAACGTCATTTGATATCAAATTCATTATAACTTTGGAATAACTTACACACAAAAAGGAAAGGGAGTTGGTAAATAAACCTGGCACGACCAGAATTTGAACCAAGGACTTAGCTTTATATATATTGTTCGAATAATAACTGGCCAGGGCAGATTCTTATCAATTAACAGTGCCTTTCAGTATTATCCCAAAGATACAATGAATTCACTTTATAATTATATTTGTTACTTAATATTTGTAAATATAAAAAACCATTGAATAAGCGACATTATATATATACATGTATGTGTATATGTAATATGCATATACTATATATACGTATCTACATATACTATGTGAATGTATATACATACATACATACATATATATATATGTGTATATATATATATATATATATATATGTGTGTGTGTGTGTGTGTGTGTGTGTGTGCAAAGCTGCCGGGGGGCGGGCGGTCGCGCGTGCGCGAGAGAGAGAGAGAGAAATTGAAAAGTATTGTTGATGTAAGACTCCAATGTTGTGGAAATGGATCGATTGTCAGTGATGTACAATAGCATCCGATAAAAAAAATCATTCGATAATGAATTAAAATAATCTTTAATTCATCAAAGGATGCATTAATGCAAATCATTTAGATACATTTCACTCGGTACATCTCCGTTCAAAGTATCGAGATACCTTAATACGAGTTCAAGTGAAATCATATTTTCCCCTTCGTCATATTTCACTTCTATTCACAGAAGAGAGGATGATAGATCTTCCCTGTATGAATGGAAATCCTGAAGTAATAACCTGAACACTCCCAGCAAAGAAAGATTTCTTCCACTTCACTCTGTCACCTTGAAACAACGGAATGTTTCATTGCACATTACAATATTTTCGTGCGTCTTCAATAATGGACAAAATCATTTTTATTCGAGACATCAAACCTGCTAACTGATTAGATCAAACGAAGCCTTGGAACGACAAGAGTTGGTAATATTTTGCTTGCAGGTGAAAGGTCAACAGGAAATGGAAAGGCTAAATATAGCAACTGTCCCTTTTTCAGCTGATGAAACCAGCGACAACACCGGGTGATGTTCTGTCAGTGACAGACAGACAACGGTCGCTGCCAGCAAAATCAGAAGGTTGCATGAAAGAGAAAAAGTCGAAGAAACTACACAAAAGATGCAAAAAACGAACTTATTCATATTTTATGAATTCAGTCTGCATGAATTAACAGTTGTGAATAAAACAAATAATGTAGTATGAAGTACTTTAGCTTGCGTACGTTGCATGAAGCTCCAAATAAAGGATATTGTTGGAAAGATTTGTCCTTTTTTCTTCCTGATAACTTGAAAAAGCAGTCAGTTGGTGACGGTCTAGGATCGTATCTCGGGGTTAGAGTTCGCTTCCCCGTCTGCAGTTGGTTGCAGTCAAAAAGTCAGCCAAATCCGTCAGTTTGTCCTCCCCAGGCTAGGGCCTCTTGGGCGAACGTCAGATGGGTGATCCCAACTCCCCACACCCATTTGACGTTCGCCCAAGAGCACTAGCCTGGGGAGGACAAACTGACGGATTTGGCTGACTTTTTGACTGCAACCAACTGTGTCGAATACCAGTTTCCAGGATTATTAAAAAGTAAAATTGTTCTAATCAAACGTGCTACGATAAGCATTGGGAAAATACAGTATAGCCTAGACCGTGGTCTGGGCATTGCACTTGATATACATACATATTTAACTTCTTTAAAGTAAGTGAGGAACGCAGATCTATTTCCATGAACAGACTGAATCTGTAAATGGTACATAACTGTCAAAGGAACATTATACATAATCCTGGTTCAGCTAAAACCCCTAATATATTTGGTATTTTGTACGTATTATGATTAAAAATTTCTATTAAGATTATAATTATCAGTCCATGTAACTGCATACTGTAATAAACAAGTTATCTTCGTGAAATCTGTCGAAACCCCCTCCCCCCAAATTAAAAGCAAACTTGAGAGACGAATGTAAACATACTCGCTTTCTCAAGTAAAACCACTTAGCAAAAATTGCACACTTTCCCACTTTGGTCTTCCATAAAAATTGCACACATTCCCACTTTGGTCTTCCATAGATACTAGAGTCTGTTCCAGAGGTTTTACTGTACACGAGAACCCAGCTATCAGTTTTTAAGCCTTGATGTACATTCCCTATTCACAAAAGTACTAGTGAAGGACTTTCTACAGTTTTTGAAGGAAAATTTAGGTCCCATATTCAGATCATTTCCCACTGGCCCTTGACAAAATAATGTAGTTTGTTGAATTGTGTGTATCTAATAACCTATTTTCATTGGAGAGTCATTCTATCAGCAAAAATTCGGGTGTAGCATGGGTAGCCCTTTAAGTCCTGTTTTAGCTAATCTGTACATGGAATACTTTGAAACTACAGTAATAAATTAAATAAAACTAAAAACATGCTGTGGATGAGATATTTAGATGATTTGCTATGTAAGGATAATGAGTGGGGCAATTTCAACGAATTCCTTTCAAAATTACATTAGTCCCCAGCATCAAATTAAAAGTTGAATGGGAAACAGACAACAAAATTCCTTTTCTTGATGCTTTAATAATTAGAGACAACAATACAAACTTAACATATACAGAAATCCAACAACCTCACTTTCATACATTCACTATTATAGTTATCATGACATTTCTATTGAGACAGGAGTAGCCAGCATAAGAGCCTTACGAATTTGCTCCCCAGATTTCCTGGAGAAATTAATTTGAACTAATTCGTAAATAGCTTTCGTCTTTAAAGTATCCTGACCATATATCTGCGAGAGCGATTCATAAAGTAAATGTAATTTTCTATGGACCCCCTCAAGACAAGACCAGACACACACCCAACAATAAAATAAAAATTCCACACCTGGACAGAATTAGAACGGTGACACAATCGAAAAATCCAACACTTTTGCTTTTACTTACCCATGTACCCTGGCCAAATCCCTGATTAACATCCAACAAAAGCAGATCCCCAAAGAGAGAGTCGTATACGAAATCCCATGCCTTGACCGTGACCAATCTTACATCAGTTTTACAGGAAAATCACTTCCTCAGAGATTTATACAACATAAACCGTCAGTTAGTTATGGACAACAGACTTCAGCTATTTTAACCATATAAATAACCATAAACACAGACAGTAAGGGCTTCCTCAGTACATGAGACCGAAATTAAAAGAAAGATAAGCATGGGATGGAGAGCTTTTGGTAAAGAAAATGAGATTATGAAAAGTAAAACGCCTCTTTCTCTAAAAGGAAAAATATTTAATCAGATGGCCTTACCAGTACTAACTTATGCATCAGAAATTTGGAATCTTACTAAACCCTTAGAACATAAGCTCGTTAAATCTCAAAGTGCTATGGAAAGAATAATGATGTGAATAACACGAAGAGACAGAGCAACATGGATACGAGAGCAAACTAAATTAGAGGATATTCTAACAAGTAAGAAAAAGAAATGGACATGGGCAGGACATATGAGAATGTCAGATGACGGATGGACAAAAAGAATAACAGAATGGGTCCCTAGAAATTGCAGTATAAAATGGCATAGAAAGATCATAAACAGACTGCTGCTGCCACAGACACACATACGGACAGAATCATTTAAAGATTTAAATAAGATCATCTCGGATATTTTGTACTAGATCCAATTAAAGCTGCGACACTTCGATTAAGGTAATACGAAAGGCAGAGTACTTCCAAAACAACATTTCTCTTCTGAAAGTCACTTTAGAGGAACCTCATTAAACTTTGCCAACAGGATGAACGATACACGTCGGACTTGGAAATGCTCATGGCTGTTTCCGATAATCTAATTACCTGTAGCTACAAGCAACCCAGATTAAATTACATGGCGGTATCGTCACAGATTAATATGTGCTCTGCTTTCGACATGTCCCTATAAAGCACTTTTAAGACAAGATACGGTTCTCACAAAAAGCTCAGGTTAGGAAAATTACACGTCATTATAGATAAATGATCCATAAGGCTGTATCCCCAAGTAGTTAAACATATCAAATAATTTTCCTGTTCAAGAAAAAAGCAAAATGA
>NC_087203.1:17442312-17463240 GCF_015104395.2 Macrobrachium nipponense
ATATATATATATATATATATATATATGGACAGCTACTTCTATTTTACCATGTAAAAGATGGGGTGAAATGTTTAATTTACCCCTGTTAACACTGAGCATATCCAGTCCTTTGACCCCTTGAAAACTTTCACTCACAAAAGCGAGCGTCTGCATGACACCAATTATAAAACTGTTATTGACAAATATCCCTCTACTGCAGCATCATCCTACAGACCAAATGGTCACGTGACCTCTAAGACAAAGTTCATTCAATTAGAGCAAATCCTTCATTCATAAACCCAATTTATCTTGTCTTCGCAGTTACTATGACATTCTTTAAATAGACTATACTTAACTGAGAATTCCAGAGCCAGATGACTTGATCTGTAATCTCCCTAGAAGTCATCCCTTGCAACTGATGCAATTTGCCACTGTTATCTTGTAAAGAATTCTAACGATCCCGCCATGTCCTAACTAACGTCAATGATTTAGCCATTTAACCCTTAATTTCAATTTCGGCCAATTCGTACACGCAAAACGTTATAAGTTTTCAAACCGACGACTTATACCTAACTGAAATGGCTCCCAAAAATCTCTCGTGGATTTGTAAAAGGCCATACCAATTGCAAGATCTTTCAATTGTTACTAAATAAAAATCTAATGACTAAATCTATAAATTAAGGAGCCAAAATTCCTGGGTGCGAATCCGGGCTGAAAATCAAAGGTAATTATCATTAGTTGAACATCAAATTGTGCAGAAAATTTTTTTCCATACCTTTCGGGATCCTTAAAGCTGACACTGAAGATAAGAAGCTATCCAGAACGGCCTGTATTATTTTATTAAGCAAACATAAAACAATAAGAAATGTAAAACCAAGCACTTTGGTCATGAATAATTTTCGTTTAGAAAGTCATCTACTTAAATGTTGCCGATATCAGAGAATTACTTCTATAAAACACTTAGTAAGACGTCATTTTGGTGTTCAAGTCAAACTTTTATCAGCATAATCTCATTCCTAACAACTTATGTCAGCAAGTAAGTAGCCACTACTTTAAGATAACTGTGAGTATTATCAAACGCTTCTAGTAATTTCTAATAATGTATCATCATTTTACCGTTAATGAGCAGAGACATGTCATGTCAAGGATAAAAACCGAAAATATAAATAGCATTAAAAAAGTGAAAAAATTAACAAGATTATGCTGTTGAACGAAAGGAAATGACAACTGTTTTTGTTAACGTATGACAATTATTGAGAATCATCGAAAAACTCAATTCAACATCGATATCCGACAGATTTCTTTTGAAACACGAGAATCCGAAAACTTTGTAACGAAGTTTTAGTCTTTATTATGAACTCTAGCTTGATTTAATCAACAATTTAAGTTACCTAGAATATAAAATCGTAGTTTAAGCAATTTTTATTTATGTATTTCAAAACAACGGCGAAAACAACAAAAATCTATGAACTTACTGCCGTTCTGGATACCTTTAGTTTTACACTGAGTGCTGTTGGAGCGAACTATTTTTTCAATAATCCCTAAATCGGTTACCTTCACAAAGAAGTTGTAAAGTTTATAACAAATATAGATCAACATCATTTGCCATGAAATCTTTGTATAAAAAACACATGGAAATATGGGTGGTGAAAATAAATAATAAAGCTTTTAAAATATAAAATGGTCATCACAATGTCACATTTTGGAAAATATATTGGTTGTAAGATAAGACCTGCATTAATAAACTCTCAAACCTTAATAATAATCAACACCAATACAAACTACACAAATCACAACAGGTAACCACCAATAATAAATATCTCAACATGTATGCCAACCAACCCGAGAAACAATAACTTAAACATTCTCAGCATGTAAACCAAACCTTAATAATAATCAACACCAAGACCAAATAACACCAAATCAAAAAACAACAGGAACCACCCAAAATAAATAAATATCCAAACAGTAAAACCCACCAACAATAAACATCGGTCAGCATGTAACCACTTAAAACCAAAACATCCCTCAACGGTAGCCACCAAATATAAAAACACTCAACAGGTAACCACCAACAATAAACATCTCAGCATGTAACCACCAATAATAAACATCTCAACAGGTAACCACCAATCAATAAACATCTCAACAGGTAGCCACCAATAATAAACATCTCAACAGGTAGCCACCAATAGTAAACAATGTGACTGTTTATATTGTACCGGACAAGAAAGCAATAGTGAAAACCTTACCTATGTAAGCAGTATATGAATTTTACATAACGAATTAAATGCATCTCCAACAGCACCACAGCTTAAAACCACTTACCTGTTGAGGCTTATGAACCTGAAAGTAGAAAAAAAATAAATTATCATACAGCGATACTGTAACCTTCAGTCAGTTTATTTGGAGCTGACAATGAGTACCTGATAGCCCTGATTGGTAGAAGCTTGGGCTGTTAATTCATCACTAGAAATTACAATTCAAATACACTGGCCAGTCAGAAGCAAAATAGGAGCTTAAATATCTGTCATATATATTTAGTCAGCTAAAAAAATGACAATATTTTAATCAATTTGTATTTTTCATAACTAACACCTTCGGTCTTAACAATAGGATATACTCTTCTAGTGCCAGCTGGAAACCGGTTATAAAACAATCAAAGATTGTAAAGCAAGGAATCTGTGGCATCTGGCACCAGTCTTCCTTCAACCGCAATGGAGAGTAGTGTGTTGCTTTGCTCTACTTTTCCCCAAGCCGGTTTTTTATCAACGCCTGCACTATGCTTCATATTTATTCAACCCAGAAGTTCCGGGGACATAAACGTATTTAGACGACCAACCTTGCTTCCGTGTTATAACATCACAGTAATTTCTGCTAGTTGTTGATGTCCAGGGGGAAGAATTCACTTGGAACACAAGTGAGTTTGCCAAATCCCATTTCCACAGGTGAACAAGCATTGATCTCTTCTTTGCAGGTATGTAATCTAAAGAGAACCCATGGCAACTATAACTTCTGGTCAGGTCCATTGCATCCTAAAGGGATTTGTGGGCTCTCTCTGCCATGTCATTGGCAGTTGGGTTGTAGGTGGGTTTGTGTGGTGGATTTTTTAACTCGTTAATTTTGATAGAATGTCCGTATCACAGATATGAATGCTGGTCCTCTGTCTACTGGTATATCATCGGGGACCTCAAAATGACTAATCCAGCTATTGGGGAGTGCTTCAGCACACATGCTTGTGCTGTTGCATTTGACATATATTTTCTCTACCAACCATGTAGATCATTCCATTGCCTTGAAAATGTATGTGCATCATTAAGACTGGGTTAAGGGCACCCTGATGTTGGCATGTCCATGGCCAAATCTTTGGCTGCTTTGTGGAAATTCACCAGTGTCAGATCCTGTGAGTTGGGTTATCTTACATGTTTGGCTCTTTAGGCACTGATTTTTCTTCTTTGTACCAAATGAATTTGTTCAGCCAAGGATTGACAGTCTGTCAAGAGAGGGGCAATGCTGGCATTGCAGAGGATAGTACGTCCCATGGTTCTTAAATGGATGTCTTCCCACTGTAGAGTTGTTATAAAGGTGTGATAATATCTTGCTTGGTTTACTATAAGTGTGTCTGTGAGTCTGTTATAATTAATCTCCAGTTTCACTTCGCTGATTTGTGGCCTTTACAGTATGTCTGCAAATGGACTTTTTTCTTTGTGTGTATGGAATATTGTAGTACACACAAGTTTGGTGATTGTCAAAAGTTGTCATCTGTTTTGATGGGGAAAGGGGTACTTTCCAGTGATGTCTTTGGTTGATTTCAAGGCATCATGTCAGGTGGTGCCCAGCTAAGTGTCTTGCTGTTTCTGCTGAGGGCATCACAGCGGGAATAAATTGTTTGAGAAATGATGGGGGGAATGGGCTGTAGTAATTCACCAATCCCATGTCCTTTCATGACAGCTGAGTTGGTATTTTTTGACTGCTGATAATTTGGGTGTAGGTGCAGGCACTGTTTGTCAAATCTTGATGATGCAGGAATTTGATAAGAGGATGTAGGACCAAGTGGAGCAAAAATCCATCAAAGTTGTAGGAGTCAACAGTATTATCTTGGATGGTCACCCTGCTCATGTTTTTCTCCAGTTGCATCCAAGAGTGCATTATCTTGACTGTTTTCCTGAATTCATGGTGGTTTATGCAGGTGATTGGAGGGTAGGCAATATCTGCACACCCCTGGTTTGAGTCTGAATATTGTGGTCCATGTAATAGTCATCCTGGTTTTGCAGATAGTAGTGTGGTCCAAGGATGTGGAGGACTCCAGAAATCTGTCCACCTTTTCTGTACATCAGCCATAGTATGTCTTCTGCTCTGAGAAGTATAACCTGTATGCTTGTCAGGAGAGCCTTACTTCCCTTCACCAGATAGATTCCCTTTGATCTTCTGTCAGCACAGAGTTCTGGTAGCATAAGGAGGAACATGAATTTGTCCCAGGATGCCTTTGCAGTCATGTCACCAATCAGTATGTTAAGCACATCAGGGGCTCATCAGGCGAAGGGTAGTGGTACAAAAAAACTCCGATATCAGGAATTGGAACAGGTCACCGTATCCACTGTATTAAGCCAAAATAAGATCCAGAGGAATAAAGCATTATGGATAAATTTAAGGACAGTCTGCCTACTTTGTTTAACTTGTGACAGTAGGGAAGCAGAACTGTATGTCCACTCTCTGCTCTCTGATGGACTCTTATATACCTGAAGATAGCTTGCTAAACCCAGTGTGGTTCTCTCATCTGACCCCTGATGAACAATGGACTAACTATGACTGCGCTTCCTGCCAAAAGCTAGTTGGATAAGGATATACATGGGCAAACAAGCTTATACAAATGCCATAAACCTCCTCCTGCCCCACCCACTAGATGACTGAACTATATGTCTTGAGAGTTATTCATAAGGTTGGATATCAGCTGAATTCCATGTTGAAGTGGTGGAGAAGCCAAGGGGTCGGACAGCAGTTCTTTCACCTATGCCATTCTGGGGTGACAGGGTTAAAAAGGGATTTTGACGTAAGGAAAAATCTATTTCTGGGCGATTGGCTCGTGTCGCCAGCGAAATATCCTTTAATCTATTATTTCTAGGGTAAATGTACTAACACATACCAGAGAATAAATAAAATAAAGAAAAAGGTCAGTATAACTGACTCGCTCACCCTCCAAGAGGGTGTCGGTATGAACACTATGGCGAGTGAGACCACTACCACGAGCCAAATGCCAATAGAAATCTCCCACTACAAAACCCTCCAAGAGGGGAGCCGACCCACAGAGTGGGCAGCAAGTATACTACTACTCCATCCCATGCTGCCGACTGCTGCGCCTCTGGTGGGCCATCCTGGAAGTTAGCAGACAATCTTGGGCGAAGGGATGGGTAGGGCGGGATTTCGCTGGCGACACGAGCCAATCGCCCAGAAATAGATTTTTCCTTACGTCAAAATCCCTTTTCTGGGCTCAGCTCGTGTCGCTGCGCGAAATCGTACCAGAGAAATAGCACAAGATTGTAAACAAAATTAATAAAATAAATCAAAATAGGTCTCAAATAAAAGATAAAATAAAATAAAAGGAATATAATTGCTAAAAAGATACATATACACAGTGATACAAAAATAGAAATATGCTTAAATTACACTTAATTCTAATAATGTTTCTTAACTTAAGGTAATTTACATATATACAGAGGTAAAATGGCTTACATGTATCAAAATGGTATCTGTGTAAAGGTATGTATCAAAAATTCTAGAGCAATTAATATAATCAAATGAACAAACAACTCAACAATAATAATATATAAAAGGAATGTATATGACTTAATATACAAACCCGTAACCAATTACAATTAAGATGTATCCCCTAGCTAAAAATAAAAAAAAGGGGATAACATCCATGAGATCAATATCTGTAATCACCTGTGAGTGTCCCTAGCAAAAAAAATAAGGGACACCCACTACATCATCATAAAAGCAGCTAAGACACAAGGTGACTGTAAATGAAACAACAAGGCAGGAATAGACGAACTGTTGGTGAGGCAGGTAGAAAGGAGGACTGGATCTTCTACTAAAAGATTAGTTAGAGTCAGGGGAAACTATGTTACCCGCTGCTACTGCGAAAATTTCAGAGCTTCCAAGGACTTAAGGTAATGACGTTTGAACACTGTCGGCGATTTCCATCCGGTATACTTTTTCAACTCATCGAAGTTCATATGTTGGAAATAATTAATTAGGTGGCTACTGCCCTGACATCATGTGCTTTCGGGAAAGAGTCAGGATTGGCTTGTTTAATGAAGTACAGGATTTGTTGCCTGATGCCTGTTAATGGATAAAGTTCCACCTTTTTCCCTCTTAAAGAGGGGACCCGATGAGGATGAGGAGGTCCTGGACAGAAAGGCTCGTAAGGCTGAAACTGGGCAAAGAGATACATCTTGTGGAAGGGGTAGTACCTTCCAAGGTTCCCACCTCATCAAAGGATCTTCATTCTTTGCTATAAAGCTCTACGTTCCGGAGAAAGTAGGACTTCCCCTGTGGGAAGGAATTGAATATGATCCGGATCTCTGGATAAAGCCGACAGTTCTGAAATTCCTTTTAGCTCCCTGAGGCTAAACTTAATAAAAATAGGGTTTTCTTAAGAGCATTATAAACGAGCATGTGTCATTATCGGTTTCTGAAGCCAGTTTTAGAACATCGTTTAAGAACCATGATACTGACGTAGGCCTTACAGAAGGTCTAAGTCTAGCACATGCCTTAGGAATAGACGAGAAGTAGGAATCCGTCAAGTCTATGTTGAACCCAAATTGAAATATCTTTTTCAAGGCTGACTTGTTTGTCGTAATCGTGCTAGCTGCTAAACCTTTTTCAAATAGGGATCTGAAAAAAGGATATAGCCGAATTAATTGTCATGATTCTAATATCTGATTCTCTCAGGAAGATTGCTAACTTTTTGACAGCAGCATCATACTGTCTCAAAATTGAATCCCTTTTATCGGATTCCAAGAAGAGAATATTCTGAGGGTCAATATTCGCATCTCTTTCGCTGCAAACTTCATGAAATCCATAAAGTTAGGGTTTTGAGAATCCCTGAGGAAGCGAACACAGTCTTCGTTTGTACTGACTGGGAGAGCCTGGGATTGGGGATCCGAAGAGGACGAAGACCCAGTCCAGAATTAGGGATACCAATTGCTCTTCGGCCAGTCTGGGGCTACTAGAGCCACTTGACCCTTGAATGTCCTGAGTTTGTTTAACACTTTCATGAGAAGATTCACTGGAGGAAAGACATAAATCTTCTTCCAGTTGTTCCAGTCTAGAGCCAGGGCGTCCGTGGCATAGGCCAGAGGGTCCAGGTTGGGGGGGGCTACATAACACGGAGTTTGTGGTTCGCTTGAGATGCGAAGAGATCCACCTGTAGCCCTGGAACTCTTTGAAGGATCCATTGGAACGAACTGTTGTCCAGTGACCATTCCGACTCTAGGGGCACTGATCGGGATAGAGCGTCTGCTATGACGTTTCTCACTCCAGCTATGTGAGTGGAGGAGAGATGCCAACTGAGCTTGTCTGCCAGGGAGAAGATGGCTACCATGACATGATTTAGATGACGTGACTTGGAGCCTCCTCTGTTTTATACAATGTACTACCACTGCGCTGTCCAGGACTAGCTTTATGTGGGAGTACTTTGGTGGACGTAACCTTTTTAGAGTCAAGAACACTGCCATTGCCTCATACGTTTATATGGAACTGACGGAACTGAGGTGACCAAGTTCCTTGAACCTTTTTGAACTGGGAATACCCTCCCCAACCGCTTAAAGACGCGTCTGTGTGGATGGTGATCCCTGGTGGAGGGAACTGAAGGGGTACTGACACCGACAAGTTCTTGACTTTCGCCCACGGCCGAAGTCGATTCTTTAGAATCAGAGGGACTGAGGATAGTTTGTCCCTGGACCTGACATTTGCTCGTGAGCGCCAGATTCTGGTTAGGTCTTTCAGTTTGGCTTTCATTAAGATGTTCGTCACTGATGCAAACTGGAGTGAACCCAGGATCCTTTCCTGAGTCCTTCTTGACGCCAGTTTGTGACTTAGAAATTGCTTGACTGACTTCGCTATTTCTTTCCTTTTGGTTGATGGAATCGACAGAGTATGGGAGGATAGATTCCATTGAATGCCCAGCCACTGAAAGTTTGACTCTGGAGTGAGTCTTGACTTGGTCCTGTTTATCTTGAAGCCTAGATATTCCAGGAACTGAATCACTTTCAGTGTAGCTCTGTTGCATTCCTCGACTGTTGAAGCCCAGATCAACCAATCGTCGAGATACGCTACTACCATAATCCCTTGTGACCTGAGTTGTTGCACTACCACTTCCGCCAGCTTCGTGAACACCCTGGGTGCCACGTTGAGCCCGAAAGGAACTACCTTGAAGGAGAATGTCTGGTCTCCTATCTTGAAACCCAGATACGGACGGAAGTGTCTTGCAATAGGGATATGATAGTAAGCGTCCTAAGATCGATAGAGGTGGTGACGGCCCCACGGGGAAGTAAGGTCCGCACCTGCGAGATCGTGAGCATCTTGAACTTGTCGCAGCGGATGGCTAAGTTTAAGCGGGACAAGTCTAAGATTACCCTTCTTTTTTGTGAGCCTTTCTTTGGCACGCTGAACAAGCGACCTTGAAATTTTAATCTTTTGACTCTCGCTATAGCTCCTTTCTGAAGGAGATCCTCCGCGTACTCTGTCAATTCCTTGGAAGGAAGTTGACGGAAAGGTCTGGATGGAGGTGGGTTCGTCAACCAGCTCCAACCCAGGCCTTTTGACACAATGCTCTGAGCCCACTTGCTGAAGTTCCACGGTGGCGAAGTGAACAGCCTCCCTCCTACCTGAAGTTCTTCATTGGTTCTGGTAACCCCCCTCGGCCTCCTCTGAAGTGTTTTCCCCTATTAAAGGGGCCTCCCGATCCTCTCCCACGAAAGGAACGCTTACCCCTGCCTCCCTTACCCGAGCGGTCATACTTCTGTGAAGATTGACTCTCGAAGGCTTGATGTAAGCTGGAGAGATGGCGAAGAGGTGGAGGGCTGAGGCTGAGGGGAGATCACATAAATTGGCTGTGATTGAGCCTTAGAAGTGGAAGGTTGGGCTGTTTGCACTAAGGGACCGCCGGAACTTGCTGAGGAAAGCGTGGCTGCTTTTTCTGGTAAGGTTGGAAAACGCTGGGTTTCCTTTGCCCCTTACCTTTAGCTGTTAGATCTTGCCTCCTCTTAGCCGTAAGGCCCCAACGGTCCTTAAGGCTCTGGTTCAACCTCGTAGCCTCTGACTGGACTTCCTTCACCATGGCTTCTGGGAAGAGATCTGCTCCCCAGATGTTCGACGAGAGTAACCTATTCGGCTCGTGCCGGATGGTTGCCTCTTGTAGGACATGCTTCCTACAATTCGTTCTAGCAGTGGCAAACTCAAACATATCTGACTGTACCGTTTGAGTCAGGGATTTGGTCATAAGCTGAAAAGCGGCTCTGAACCATAGGCTATGGTGGCCACCTCGGTCATAGCCATAGAATTAATTGATCTGGCTAATCGCGATTTGGCGTCAAATTCAGCCTGAATAAGGCTATCTGGGAGCCTGGGCAGCTTTTCACCAAACTGCTCCATAGCACAGTCCGGTTTGAGTTTGCCAGCTGAGAAGGTGTTCGGCAAGTCTTCCCACAATTCTCCGGTCTGAAGGAAGTAACGGAGATGTGGGATCTGCTTCCTTCAATTGAGGTATGGGGTCCCCCTTCTGGGCCGCTGGAATGGTAGACCTCGCAATCTTTGTCAGGAACGGGAGCGGGGTACTCTCATCCATTGTGAAGATGGTAAAGGGACTCTTGAAAGGTTGTATCTTAGTATTAGAACAATCCATGTCCTCTAAACACCTGAGCCATTCTCTCTGAGCCTGGTCTCGTGAATAGAGGACTGTCTCCTTTGGTACCCTATCATCCCGAACCATGGCTGAGGCTGTGAGCCTTGCGTAGCCTATGAACGGGGGCTGGAGGTCTTCCGGGTAGAACTCGAAGTCCTCTATCCTTCGAGTTCCAAATTCCGGTATAGAAATGAGTCCGTCTTGGAAGGGGGCGTATGACGCTACTCTCCATGGGTTGTTCATCGAGAACGGAGGTAGAGAGTCATACGGAGGAAGCTGGGCTCCACCTGTATTGGAAAGATGGAGGAGAGGCTAGAGGAGCGTTGGCTCAGTCCGGCCGGTATAATGGAGTCTTGAGAAGTAATCCTATCCGACAACCGAGAGATCATTTGTTCCATGCTACTCTTTAGGGACCCAACCAGGTCGCCCACCTGTTGCACAGGCCAGCATTGGAGTCCAAAGCCGGAGCTGCTGCGGAGGTGGAGGGGTGGCTCTGAATCGGAACCAAGGGTAGCGGAACTGGCGACTCTGCCGGAGTGTGAGATCTCTCTCTGGAGGATTTACTCCTCGAGGACTTAGAGCCGGACCCAGAAGCTTTAGACCTGTCTGCTCCGGGATTCCTAGCCGGAGACTTACGCGAGGAGGATGACGCCGAAGCCGTCTTCTTAGACGACGACGACGTCTTTGTCAAGGATTTCACTGCTTGACCCTTGACCCTTGGGTCTAACCGAAGCGTCAGGAGGAGTACAAAATTCATCACCCGTAAAGCCTTTGGAAGGATGGAGAGGTTTGCAGGAGTAGAAGAAACAGTTACGCCCAAGGGTGACCCGGGTGTCCACCTTACCTACCTCGACCAACAGGTCGTCTACACCTACCATAGGTTCTACATTAATATCCAACGTCGCGACGTCCGTGGAGATGTCCTGGTCCTGGTCAGTTAATGAGGCAGCCAGCTGTTGTTGGATGAAGGCGATAGTCGGGGCCAGCCCTCTACTGGGTCGACGTATCCTGTCGCCTTGCCTCCGGGGAAGGAAGATTAGTACGCACCAACCGTTTTTCTAGGATGTAGGGCATACCCTTGGCGGCGTTCTTCCCGAAACCGCCGACCCAGGCCCGCAGGGTTGCCAGTGCGGTATCCCCCCCCTCACTAGCGGCGCCCTGGAAGAGAGGGTATTGATTAGATTTAAGAATCACTTAAAACTAAAACTTAAAGAAAAGTATAACTTAAACTTATAGGCCTTAGTTAGAGTGATTGATGAAAACTTAAGCACTATAACAGATGCGGAGCAGCTACCGGAGATGGAATACTTACCCCGTCTAAAAGCTGGCTCACCAGATCGTAAACATATGGTACACGTCTCATGGTACCAGACCTGGATGTCCCCGTGCGGAGTCGCGCATGGGAGCATGGGACCGGCAAACTTCGTGTCCACATGGGTCCTGAAGTGTGGCGGCGCATCCCGGATGCTCACAGTTGGTGGTCTGTAAGTGGAAAGACACATGAGTATCTTAAAGAATATCACTTACAGGCTAAAGGACAGAAGAACTCCGTTGCATGCCGGAGCTCGGAAAAAATTTGGGCATAACCCCTCCCTTAATCGCCTGAATAGGCTATAACCCCGGAGAGATCCGGTGAGACAGGTAAGGGAGGGGGGGAGGGGGGGGTGGTTTAAGGTACTTAAGATAAACTTAATAGTTAACCTAATAACACTTAAACCTAAAACTCGAACGTACCGGACTAAGTCCAGTGCGTGGCGGAGTGTTGTAACTCAGCGATACGGAGAGGTTAGCAGGGACCCACTGTATGTTCCGGTCCACTCTGCTGAGTGGACTAGCACCTTTCCGCTGGATGCCAGGGACTTCCGGTGGTAAAGGAGCCCTAGTAAGGTGGGAAAGAGCGAGAAGGCATACAGGCTCGAGCTAGCAACGGAGCGACAGGGTAGCAACGGAGGGGGGAAAGGCCAGTCCCCCCACCACGTTACCACCCGGCCGGACCGAGAAGCCGGAGAGTCGAGTCCAGTCTGGGTCTGTCCCGTCCCCCTACTCCCTCCGCCTGGGGGAGAGAGGAGGAGGCTCGGGTATGTGGAGCGAGCATGGGTAGACCGACCCACCCTCCCCCGACTCTATAGAAGAGCGGGAGGGGGGGGGGAAGGTGACTGGACAGGCGTCTGGCTGCCTCGTGACACGTTAGTGACCACGAGGCGGTAAGAACAAAACAAAGACAACTAAGCCTAGGACAAACCAACTGATCAGAGAGATGCTATCGGGAAGCAACTGAACTGATAAGCGGTAGCATATAGGCCCACTGGACCAAAACCAACTGATCAGAGAGATGCTATTGGGAAAGGGAACAACCGAACTGAAGAGCGGTAGTATAGGCTCAATGAGCCATGACCTAGGCTAAGCCAGACGCCTAACTAACCTAAACTATAACAAAATAAATAATTCAAATGAATAATAATGAAAGAAAGAAAACAATATAGCAGGAGAAAAAATCCAGGAGTGTACGACTAACCCGAAGGCAAGTCTACCACTCAAAGCTAGTCGGGGCCGATACTAAGAGCCGTGACTAGGGTCTGGATAGAAGGAGCCTACATAAGGTAAAAGACATGCATGCATGACAAACCTGTGTAGACAGTACCCTAAGTAAAGCGGATAAAAAAAAAAATTAAAAAAAGAGCGTACATAAATAAGGGGATGTTCTGGGTATGGCTGACCAAGAACGAACCCACCACGAGGCAGAACCATGCTGCCATGGCTTCCGACCTAGAGTTCGTATTTATACCTAAAAAACGGCAAATACGGTCTCAGGGCCGGAAAAAACCAAACTAACCATAAATACTGAGTACTTAACTTAGCTGCTGCGATGGCTGCACGCTCCATGGTAAATAAATCCAACGAAAGGGCACAAAAAACACAGAGAGAAAAATGGCACGTGTGAATCGTGTGCGCTAACTGAAAAGGATGGCCACCAGAGGCGCAGCAGTCGGCAGCATGGGATGGAGTAGTAGTAGTACTTGCTGCCCACTCTGTGGGTCGGCTCCCCTCTTGGAGGGTTTTGTAGTGGGAGATTTCTATTGGCATTTGGCTCGTGGTAGTGGTCTCACTCGCCATAGTGTTCATACCGACACCCTCTTGGAGGGTGAGCGAGTCAGTTATACTGACCTTTTTCTTTATTTTATTTATTCTCTGGTATGTGTTAGTACATTTACCCTAGAAATAATAGATTAAGGATATTTCGCGCAGCGACACAAGCTGAGCCCAGAAAATGGTATTGTGGTGGGTGTTATACCTTACTAATTTTGCTCAGACAGCCCACACCTTAAGAGATGAAAGCTGGTCCTCATCAGGTTATATCATCAGGTACACTTAAGAGGCTGACTTAGTCATTGAGGAGTACCTCAGCACAAGTGTGCTTGGTTTCTTCTGACACAGTTACAGTTTATTCCCACAATGTAGACTGTTCTGTAGTCATGAAGATATATATATCTTAAGCCATCAGAGTATGGTAGAAGGCCTACTGAGTTGATGTGGAGGTCATTGAAATGACAGATTTAGAAATTTGCCCATGACTGACCCCATGTGGCTGGTTATTTTCCTTATTTGGTACTTGAGGAGATATTTGACCTACATTTTCATGCCCCTTTTTGCTCCAGGTCCAGATGAATTTTTTTTTAACTTATTTGGCTATGGGGAGAGTCATGGGATTTGGTGAAAAAATGTTTTTTGCAAAGTGGTTGAAGAAGGGGCCAGTTAGTTAGAGGTGGTGTAGCAAGCTCATCATATTTTGTCCCTGACTAGACTCCAATGATTTCTGTTCTGGATAGTGAGTTGACCAATGGGTATTCCCTGCCAGATACTATGGCATATGGTGCACCTGAATTCAGCGATGGCTAAGATCTTACAATGCTGACAAGCATCTTGGTTTTTTGTATGAACTTGCATTAGTGGTTTGTGATTCATCAGGGTGGTGAAAGGCATACCTTAGAGTAGGTGCATAAAGGGGAGGAGGACAAGACGTACAGCAAGAAGTTCCCTGCTGAAGGAATAATTCTTCTGGACTTTGTTTAGCTTCCAACTAAAACACTTGACTGGGTTTAGTTTTGAACTGAAGAAACAAGAGGTGTTGGATGGATGTATGAGTTTTAGGGCAAAAGCCCAGGACAAGAGGTGTTAGGTCATCCTACTTACTGTTTATTCCAGCACCTGTGGTAATGTCAGTGGTTTCCATGGTGATGAGTGCAAGCCTGGCCCAAGGACTGGGTAATGCCTGAGTGGTGGTAGTTGCCAGGACATTGTTGACTTTGAAGGTGCTTCATAGGTCAGGCCCCAGCTGAAGGACATGGTGTCTCCACTGATAGCAAATAGAGAGGACCCAAGGTTTTTGCATAGTCTGGCAGAAACTGGTGTTAGCAGACTATTCCTGTGAATTCCAGAAAGCATTTTATAGGACAGTTTTTCTTTATGACTATGATGACCCAGGAATTCGAAGGTGGGAGCCCTAAAGACATTTTGTTTGTTGGGACTGACCAGTCTAAACATTTACCATATACTACCCAAAAAACAGCTCTGAAGTGACTCAAGTTATCTTCAGTATTCTGTGAAAAGAAAAGTGTTGTCAACAAAGATAGAGAAGGGGGTTAATGGAGAATGTTGCTAATCAACCTGTAGAATGTGACCTCTGAGTTCTAGATGCCAAAGATAGGGTAGCTGAAGATAAGTCTCAAAAGGTGTGATGATCACTGTTTAGGGGACACCATCTAAGCAAACCAAGACTTTGAAGAAACCTTGATTGTTGGAGATTTTTGGCCTGTGGAGGTTGGAAGTAATGTCTGTCATATCAGGAAGAGGTAGGGGTCAGGCTCAAGCTGAAATGGTCGAGTGGCCTGAAGTCTCTGCAGGAAAACAGACAAGGATATATTTGTTTTCTTCACCATATGAAGTGCGGAGGCCTAAGGGCTAGAGCCTTTGCAGAATGGCTCAAGGGGTTTATTTTAAAAAAGGGGGGGCCCTTTTTTTATGGTTAATCAAAGGCCTTTTTCTTGGGCATTTGGAGTTATTATGAATAGACTAGGGGACAAATTTTACTAGTAGTAGTATATTGTGTGTTTTACTGGGATCCCAAGTCTCCTGTACTTTGGGCTGAAAGATGTCTGGAAACTCCTACTGGAGGGTGCCGTCAAGTCCTTTGGGACATACTGAAGGATAGACAGCTGTTTGGGGCCAGCAGTGACTGGAACTGTCTGGAAGGAGGCTAAGTACAGAAGGTAGCAATGAGCAACATCCACCAGCAAGACAGTGTTCAAAGAATTCAGCAGCCACTATCAAGTTTCATGGGTGGCCACCCAGTTGGTTCTTTCTATGATTGCAAGTTGGGACATGATTATTGGCAGCTTTCCCATATTCTTCTTAACAATGCTGGATTAGCAGAAGCTGTAGGTGGTACATCGCAAAGCCTTGGAGGCCCACAGAGGCCCATCCTGAATTTTCAGAGTGCCATCAATATACCCTCTGCAAAAAGGAGGGGGCTCAGATGTAGGTTGGGAGAGGGGGTGCCATATTTCACTTGCAAGGTTGACATACTTGGGTTTCCCATTTATGCTGAGTTCTAGAAGCATTAGTAAGGACTCAAGTTTGTCCTAGGCTACTCTTGCCATCATGTCCCCTTGTTGCTGAGGTGGAATTGTATGTTCACCACCCAGGTTCCATTGTTCAGAAAGGAAGCAGCTGGAAAGAAATCCTCTGAGTTTTGGTTTTTCCTTGTAAGTTTTGACTGAAAATGTTTTCTTACAGTGTAGGCACAGATGTGTGAGTCCATAAATCAAAGGCTATGCAAAAAATTCATGATTGGAGGAGGCAGGGAGAATTTGGCTATACTGAATTTATGCAAGTCCTCGTATTATTCTCTCTTCTCGAGTATCAAGTCAATGGTGGATCCATGGGAAAAGGGTGTCTGAAATACATTCAAGGACTTAGTCCACCATTTCTGTGGCTTTTGTGATGCTTTGGAGGAGGCAAAGTATGTTTATCGTTGGGAACCAAACAGCATTGAGAAAGGACAACGACAGAAATTGACAGCTTGTGTGTTTGGTTATTCATCCATGCCACATTGTGCGGATTTTTCTTATAAGTTCTATCTATGAAGTTTGTCTTTATAGTGCAGCCATGGTCATACTGAATCCTTCAGTTTTCATGTGTTTATTCAAAAACTGTACTTGGATGGAGCATGGAGAATTCAGCACAGGTTCTTGTGCTCAATTCTCTTTAAGAATCGAACCAATGTGTGATCTGGGGGAAAAGGCCATCCAGGATTGACTAAAGTACTGTTAACCTTTTTTAATGGAGCTCGTGGTGTTGTGACAGCAGAATTGCATGATTGCCCTTTGGAACCAGAATGATGGTTCAATTGTCAAGATGGCAGACTGATGTTTATAGATCCTGTGCAATTTTTCCTCAGAAGCCTTTACTCTGGAGGTTATTCCTCATGGTGGTTGGCCCAGCCTTGTTAAGTCCATTAACCTTGAGCTCTCACTAGAGTACAAAGCCAAATTGCCAGGCCGCTTATGCAAAAACCATGCTTGTCTACAAGGCTGCCTCAAGAGGTCACCAGTGGAAGGGGTGGAACATATGAGCCTCCTATTTAGACTGACTTTACTCTTCAAAACTGACCTGTTTTGACTGCGTGCAAATGGAAATCTTGTGACAGGTAGATGACCTGACCAGCAGCCAGGAGGTGGGTGTGGGACATATTCACGTGACTGCTGGATCTCAACATAATTGGCTGATGAATCTGGTAGCTATGCCAGAATTCAAAAGCAATTGTTTCAGTGCTTTACAAGAGTACACCTTCAATGTTATATACAGCACTATATTCTACTGCATATATTATAAGGACTTGCTTATTCACACTGTCCAAACTATGTTCTTAATTAATTGCACTTTTTCAACTGTGAAAGGATAAGCTATTAGAATGACAAAATATGAGAGAAAATAGTGGGAAAGATGTAAATCATGCATGTTTTGGAGTGGAAGTAAATTACTGTTCAAAAGCCCTCTGATCAGTCAGTTTAGCACATTCAGAATGTGTATATGTATGCTGACAAGTTTAGTGAAAATGCTTTGTAAAGACAGGATTTTCCATATTACAAAATAAATGCAATGCTTGATAACCTATAGGTCACATAACATTTCCAACTCATCAGCCAATGTATTAAAGATACTAGAGTGGTTTAATATAAACTAGTTTCATTAGTACTATCAATTTGGAAAATGATAAATGGAGCCTTACAGGAGATAATATAATCAAATCATTAAAACCAGAGAGACTGATTTTATCTGATCCCATCTTCAACAAAAACCATAAAGACCAACTGTGCTGTTGAAACAAGCAAACAGTATACTGTGGGGAGAACACGAGATTGAGTAAAAAGAATGAAGCACTATATAAATTTTCTATAACAAAATTCATTTGGATACTTACCTTCCGTTAAAGTTAGCCTATATTCCATTCGCCCTATTTAGGGGATTGCGCATTCAAACAAAAAACTGAATGCTGCCCAGATGAGAGTACTGGTTCACCTATTCTCCAACAGGTGTGTTTCGAATGTTTTAGCTCGTCAGAATTCTCCTTGACAGCCCACTAAGTTGTGAGGAGGCTGGGTGGGATCTATTTTAAAAGCAGGTAAGTATCCAAATAATAAATTTAATTATGAAAATTTATATTACTTGGGATGAATCTTACCTACCGTTAAAGTTAACTGGTTCCCACACTGAGGACTGTGGGTAGTGCAGCTAGACAAAAATCCGCTCAGCCATTCGACCTAAAGTTTTCTTGCATGAAACCCAAAACGTTCTTACCTGATCCAGAATCCTTTCTAGATCTATCTGGAATCCTTTCTGGATCTTACTACCACCAGAAGTTGGATTCCCCTCAGGGAGCAATGCTCTCATAAGTGTGTAGCGAAGAGCAGCCTTGTAGAGAAAACACTTCAATTCAGTCCAAAAGCCCTATAAAATGACAGTCACTTAAAATAAATACCTTTATGTTATAAAGGTACGTTTTCATAAAAAATCTGCACCTTCATGCTCCCCCCCAAAAATTGAAACCCATGATTTAAACTCAACATAAAAGATTGCTCTTTCTAGGTTTATAAAAACCCAAAAGAAATTAACCTTTGACAAAGCCATTCTAGGTTTTCTATAACCACAAAACAAAAAGTTAACTTTGCTTACTCCGGGTATAACCATTGACAAAGACAGCTAGGTTTTGTAAAACCACAAAAAAATTAATTTTGCCTCTCACAGACATACCTTTGACAAAGACATCTAGGTTTTCTAAAACCACAAAACAAAAGGTTAACTTTGCCTCTTCCATGATTAATCTTTGACAGATGTTCTAGGTTTCTAAAATCACAAAACTAAAGGATAACTACCTCTTCCAGGTTTAACCTATCTGAGTAAATTTTAATTGCCCCTACTGGGCAGAGAAGAGACAGAGAGTTTTTTCATCTCCCCACTCCCCATAGATTAAATTGGAATTCTTACAGTTCTGCAAAAAATTTGGCCTTAACATCATTCTCAGCTCTAAAGGCACACTAAAATAGTATTACCTTACAACAATATACCTTTTTATTTAGCAGATCATGCTAAAATAAAAAGGTCTCCATAGTACAAATTAATTCAACTGATCTTATTCCAAAGAGGGTCAAAAGAATCTGCAGTTAAAGTTTAGGAACCTGCATTAAACTAAACTTCAGAAGATCGCTGTAAGGGGACTTCGAGTCTCAACAAAACCTTACAGTTGGCAAGGGCTCTAACTGGAAGTCACTTCAAGCAATTCTTGAATTTGAAATTTGCCTCAAGTAATTACTTTGCTGTTAAAGCAGATTCAAAGGTGGGAAGGCCTATGAGTGACTGAATCAGGCCAAAATTCAGGAGAACGTAATCCACTGTTCAAGCCTGAGGCCATCAAAAGGGAGTGGTAATCGTCTGCACGTTCCTGTTCATCTGCATGCTAAGAATGTAAATGAGAGCTCCTAAAATCCCGCAACTGCCAGCCAAACTTTCGGATATAATGGCCAATCTGTAGGTAGTTTTATACCAATATATGTATTCCACTCAAAATAGCAAAGTCACAATGACTTTGTTCCTGACCGAGAATAAACCTGCTAGGCATCTCTGATGGTCTTTCCACTGCCCTGACATCTAGTAAGTTTTACCTGGTGTAATGTTGACCATTCTGTTATATGAAAGTGCAGTGGCACTAGTTAAAACTATTGTTTTGTTGCATGACAAAGGGAGAAACCAAAGTCTGGACGTAGGCTCAAGAATAAAATTAACAACTCTTGGTTACAGACAATGATGGTCCTGGATTACTTGCAAACTTAATGAATGTTAGCAGCAAGTCATAATCGCTTATACCGAGACTGTAAATTAACTGAGCCTGACATTTGATAAAATCACCAGTGGGGCCATGTTTCCTAATAAAGAAAGCACTTCCCATTAAGGAAGCTTCCTTTCGGGCTAAAATTCTTCAAGAAGCAAGAGCCAATTCATCTTTGACAGACAAGCCCGCAAATTTTAAGTATAATCCCCACATCACTAGATAAGAATGAGCAGGATTTAGGTAGAATTAAAATCATAATTCAAAGAAATTGAGCCAAGTGAATCCTTGGCCTTTGGAATAAGGTTGACATAGTTGGCCAACATGAGCCAGTAATTCAGTAGAAAAGATCCTTGCTCCTAAAAATCGACATCATCCACCACCTATGGGCAAATTCCCTGACAATACTCAAAGGATACATCTAGATGGAACTTGCATGACTGAGGATGTACTGGTAAAAGGAATACATTTTCTGCATGTCTACCACAAGTCTGATTGTTCTTTATAAAGTCACTAAAACATCATAGAAAAACCAAAAATTATGGGGACAAACACTCCATCTTATTCAGTCTTAAAGTGTCCAAGAATGACCGTCTATCTCCAATTGCTTAAGGAGGTAAAATCCCAGTAAATTACCACCCGATCCATTCATTCTCTTTACATAAAACCTCCTACAAAAGAGACACACACATTCTGAAGAAAAAGGAACAGCTATAGGATATTAAACCAGTGGAGGGCAACCAAAAAAAAAAATAATCATAATTCCCCTTCACCACCTCCACCATGTTGGGTACTGCTCCCAGGTCTCTCCAAATATGCCAGGAGGCATGCAATTGTCCACCTACCAGAACCTGAGGACTAACTTATCCCTGAAAAGTATAAAGCAAGACTATACCAGTTTATACTCCCTTATCTCCTTAACCCTTATTGGACAGATCAATCCTCGGGAGTAGTAATAGCAGGTTTGGGGTGGTGGAGGGATTGATCCTGTAGATAAACATTAAACGCCATTGATTTGGAAAGAATCTGGCAGTTAAGAGGTGCCAATACTTCTATATCCCTTCAATTCACTAATGGCAACTTTTACACTGGCTAAAACCACGAATCTCAGGACTAGTTCTGCTCTTAACTTCAGGGGGGAATGTATTACATCCCTGTCTCACATGACGTCTTTTTGTTAATTTCCTCGTAAATATACCAAGGGGTTGCTGTTGGTTTTTTCTTGCCTTTTACGATAATAAGTCGATTGTAAATGAATTTTACAAAGAAATGTGCAAAGAAATTAGAAAAAACATGTAAAAGTAAGAAAAGTTACTGAATCTTCGTTCTCAGTAAATTTACGTAAATATTTTTCAACAAATATGCTAAGAATTTGTTACTGATTTTATTTCTGTTTTGATATTGTGCGAGCTGTAATTATAATTTTACAAAATAAAATAAAATTATTTATTAGAAAAAACATATAAGTTGGTAAAATTTATGATTGTCTTGAAATAGGGCCCCACAAGGGGTTGTAAATAGTCATTTTCTACTTCTCGTGGAAGGTAGAGAAAATTTTGTAGAATTTTTTTCTCTCGCCATGTTCATTTGCATATCTTCCTCTTTCCACACTTTTTTTTGACGACCTCTAAGTTTACCCAGCCTGAAGAGCTGCATATCA
>NC_087203.1:17463740-17508740 GCF_015104395.2 Macrobrachium nipponense
TTGGAGGGTGAACGTACAAAAAATTTGCCAGGCCTCTAGTCTCAGTTAATTTTTAAGCCTCAAAGGGGACGACAGGAAAAAGCCAAAAAAGCCATTTCAATAGTTTCTTTTAACAGCCCAATTAAAAGTACTTTTTCTTTGGGAAAATGGAGGTGGGTGACAGAGGTAGTCTGTGATAAAAAGAATAACAAACAAACCAAAAACCAAAAAAAAAGATCTATTCCACCTTAACTCCAACCATAACTCAGTTATAATGTAGATTATGGTTTCAGCAAACAGGGTTGTTTTTCAACGATTGCTTTCTGAAATCCGTTAAATGTAGCTGATATAAGCAGAATTGTGTGGAACTTAAATAGATTTTACAAAACAAATAGATTTTGCCTCAGGCTCCATTTTGAGCAGTTGGACGATGCGATCATTATTTTGGGTTTTCTTTTCCTTTATTATGAAAAAATAGGCTTGGCTGTGTTTTTTTTTTTTAGTAATTTACAAAATAAGTTGACGTCTCTAAACTTATTTGTAGTTGCATACCATCATCATTTCAAGCTTATTTTTCACTGTTGGCTTGGAGACCTTCCCGCCGTATTGATGGGATGCATAGCCTCCGAGGAACCTCCTAAATCTGTGCGGTGACGTTGCTGGGCATTTGCGTTACGCTACGAGAACTTCACGAACCGTTTTGATTTTCATTGGCTGCAGGAGCGTATGCCGTTCGAGGGCGTTCGTTCTTTTCCCGTGGAGTTGGTCGTGATTCAGGTGTTGGTCAATTGGTTGGTGGCAGGTCTTCTATCGTTACTTTGCCTCGTGGGGAGGAAGGAATTCTTCCGTGCGTCGCTATTTGTGGCCTGGTTTTTATTTGCTGGATGGGAAACGGGCACCTCCAGGAGGCGTAACGCCGACGTGTATCAGGGGCCTTTCTTCGATGATAAAATTTTTTTATTTTTGTTCTGGATGATCACAAATCCCGGGGATGGGCCCATAGGGACCTGATCATCCACATTATATAATATATTATATTATATATATAGATATATATATACATATTATTAAGAATATTTTTTTTTTATTTTATTATTTCTATCTTTGTTTTTTTAATGTTCCTGTTTTTTTTTTTTTTTTATTATATATCTATTAGATATGTGGTGTGTGTTTTGGTGTGTTGTCTTGGTGTGTTTGTGTGTATGGGTATGTATTTATATATATATATTATATTATATATATATATATATATTATATTATATATTATATAGATATATTATATATAATTATATATTATTTAATTATAAATTATATATATATATACTATATATTTGATATATAATAAGTATATATAGATTGGTAGACAAATTGATTTAGTGAAATCACACTTCTAAAAGCAACATTTTTCGCTCTTGTTTTCTGCAGTTTTCGCCCCTATGTTAGACGAAAAAACTCTTAGACACTAATGTATTAGACCGGGGCAGTCTTGGTTTTCATCGCAAATTAAGAGGACTAACATGTTTCTACTGATCAGGGGCTAACTTTTCCTTACAAATATCCTTTTCAGTTCTTGTGGCTTGAAGAAAGTTTTATTCGACCAGTTGGGACTTGATCGATGTGGCCCTTGCTCATTCTGGCCAAAAATACAAGCAAATAAATGCTCCAGGACCTATTCAAGATTAAGCCTCCTTATTAGGACAAATCATGCCATCATTAAGGGGACACCCTTAGGCATTTCAGACAGAAATGAGCCCATTTTGAAATTGATGCGGGACAGGAATTATGTTTCTTTTTGAAAATTGATAAGAGATATGTTTTTCTTTCCTGGGCAATCCACTGGGAACACGACTACTGAATAAAAAACCCTTTTAATCACTCATTGTTGAACATGATATCGATCAATTTGTTTCACAAACAGTTTGCCATGAACCACCAAAGCCCCAAATTTGGCAGTTCCCAAAAGCACATCGAGTAAGTAACTAAGTCGCCTTTCATAAGAAATGAAGAATTCATAATAATTCAAATCAACGAGCATTATCGTCAACTTCTTGACCAGGCAGCTGGGCGAAGCATATTTCACCACACTGGCCGTTCTGACCCCTGCCCCTTGAACGTTTTACTAAGTGACTCAGTCTTTCTTATTTTATTTGTAAGCCGAGGGTCCATATTCCTGCTTTTTTCTTTTTTTCATAACGAATGATCTGAAATTGCTATCCCCGTTTGACACACATGAAAACCAGAATGTGCCAAAAGGGGAAATTAGAAGGGTTATTCCTAAACTAACTCTTGGAGGTAAATTGGAGGATCTACAAAAAGAAATTTACTTCGTCTGTATTGGGCCGCGTGAAGCTTCTGGATAGTTCGTTTTCTTAAGGAAAGTGTAGGTCCCAAAATTTTTTCCTATCAAATCATGCAATATTGCCTCCGACTAGATATCCGATGATATATATTCAAATTCATTTATTTTTTTGCATGGCATATTTTGATTCAGGTCAAAAATCAAAGTCAGATGGGTGGGTTTTTTTGCCATTTACCTATTAGGCCATCCTGAGGCATTACAAAACTTGCACTCTGCATGTTTGATTTATTTATTAATCTGTCAGTGGCCTTTAATTTGAATTTGGTTGTATTTGTCAAGTTAATTCTTATGTTTTAGCTTGTGAGTTTTAAACATTATCCTTAAACGTTTTTTGTTACTAGTCAATTTTTTTTTTTTTTTTTTTTTGTTTTTTTTTTTTTTTTTTTTTATTGATAAGGATGTTCAATCAAGTTATTTGCTTTTGGTTTACTGGTGTTTTTAAGATATGTTTGTTAGTTGCCGTTATTATTGTTACGATTGCATAATTGTTGAGGTTCAATTGTTTTATAAAAAAACTAGTTTGAACATAGTCAGTAGTTTTTCTTCGTTCTGTAAGTAATTGGGTCCCATTGGGGCAATTACTCTTTTTTTCTTTTGTACTTGTTGGGGTGGTTAAGCGGGTTGGGTAATTCTGGCGGGACGGAATGATGGTTTCTGTTTGTAATGGCCTTATTTGTACATAAGCATAATATAATTATTTTCCCTCTTTGCTTTTGTTGAGAAGCGTTTCTTTGCTCAATAGTTTTTACGGTTTTGTATTACTTTGTTTGGCCCCGAAGGATGGTGGTGAAATACAGGAAAGTACTTGGCACTACTCTGTCTTTTTCTTTTTTAAAAAAATTTTCCCTGTTGGCTTTTGCTGGTAAACAAAAGTTTCATGTTGCTTACTTTTGTGAGGTTTATTAGTATATTCTAGAGTAATAATAAGATGTATTATTGGGTATTTGTATAGTGGTATTTATATACTATATACAATATATATTATATACCTACAATATGGATGGAGATATAGTATATTTAGAAGATAATTATATTTTAATAGATAGAATTATATATATAAGTAATATATATATATTATATATATTATAAATATATTATATATCTATTAATATATAATATATATAGTATATCTATATATATAATTATAATAATGTAAGTGAGGATAATGATCCGCATTATTCCATTTTGGTAAAGCGTGTTAACTCGAGAGGTTCAGACCAAACAACAATAAACAAAAATCCGCGCATCTCAAGCAAACTAGCGGGGCTCACGGATTTTCTCTCTCTCGGTTCTCGTCTTCCTCTCGTCTCTCAGTGTCATTTCATTCTCTCGACTCGGGCTCTTCTCTCTCTCTCTCTCTCCCAATCTACTAACAAAGGTGGATTCAAAATTGAGATAGTTTGCATTATAAAAGAAAAAATACTTTTTGGTACAAGTAACTTACCCAGGCAAGATATATACGTTAGCTATAGACTCGGTCGTCCCGACAGAATTTCAAAACTCGCGGGCACAACCGCGACAGGTTAGGTTCAGGTTGATGCCACCATTTCCGCCGCTCTGGGGTGGGCGGGGTTACTGGAAAAAACTATTTTCCCGTTTTCTAAGTCATAACTGTTTCCATCTTGTCGGTTGAACGGGACAACGGAACCCTATTGTTCGTTCCTGCCATCGTTGGGATTTCAAAAAACTCGTGTTTGCCGAGAATTTGGATTGGTTTTTCGGTGACGTATTCCTGTTTTTTCTTTGCTTTGGCATGGCAACGCTTGATTGGTGGACTGTTTTTCGGGGGGGACCCTGTTTGGTTTTGACTACTCTTTTCACGATGTACTGCGCTAAGGTTTCAACCTATGTGTTTAGAGTTTGCAAGTAGGGAACGACATGTAAGGTTAGGCTGCCTAAAATGCGGCCATTAGAGCCGCATTGAGTATTTGCGCTTAAATGCAGGGAGAATGTAATGGTTCCTTTTATTAACACCTGTGTGGAAATGTCGAGAACCTTACGGGAGCTTGAATGGAAGGGGAATTATCATCAATATGTTAGGAAGCCCTTTTTGAAAGAGAGAAGATAGAGTGGAGGAAGGCTTCATGCTAGGTTCATCTTAGTAGATCTTTGCTCCTTTAGAACCAAGAAATTAAGCTCTCCATCTAACAATTTTCCCTTAGCCTCAAGCTGCTTCTCCCTGTTTCTGAATACCAAAGAGAAAGATTCTTTCCATCAGAGGGAAAAGGGAAATGGTTAAAAGCTTCAAGTTAAGAAACTTCAAGCTCAACTACGAGCTCTAAAACCAAGGTAATGAGTGGTGATTAGTGATTTGGTGCAGTGGTCCCCAGTGGGCAGTCTGACCGGTTACCTTCATTGCTCACCCTAGGACCTAGACCATCTTTTCCCCCCCCCCCCAAACTTCCCAGGATCCAGGGGAGGGGAGGGGAATGTCGAAAGGAAAAAAGGCCAGCATGGGAGGATTGCAGAACAATTTCCCCAACGGTTCAGGCGTGCCCTTCGGCAGGATCCTGTTGTTAAGTCCCCAGGCTGCCTCGGATTGCCGCAGAAAAAGGAAAGGGTCCTAAGGGAGTGTTTTTTCTGGGCCTCAGACTTTCCTTCCCTTCTCCTAAAAACGAGGTATGGAGTTCGGGCCCTCCCGTTCGCAGCCCTTTGAAGAAGGAAGGCTAGGGAAGGCGCCTAAAGGAAAGGGACGCTTTGCTGACCTCTCCCAGCCCGAGAGCGTTTTCCCGAGGATTGGCCTTCGGGGACCTAAGAGGGGACTTAGGCAAGAGGAGCCTGCTCTTCAGGATTGCCGACCCAAGAAGTTTTTGGTTACAAATCTGCAAGAGCAGTTAGCGTAGCTCGTAGGCTCCTTTTGGGCTAAGGACTCTACCAAGGGAGGAAGGATGTCGCGCTCCCATGTTAAGAGTTCGCCGCCTTAAGCGTTCCTTTCTTCGTATAGGAGGAGAACTACTCACGATCTCTCCAGGGCGTTTTATTCCGCCTTCGTCAAGGGGGACTCGGTCGGATAGGAGTTGTTCCTTCCTGAAGGAAGAAGCCCCTTTCTGCCCTATAGGCTGGCTTCCTTCCCCGAAGCGTCCTCCTTAGACACAGTGCATCGAGTCAGAGAAGCCTCGATCGGGTTTAGATTAAAACAAAGGAAACCGGGAAAAAAACCGATTTAGGGTATTTTCCCCCCCCAGGATGCCCTTGGGTCTTCAGGACGCCAAGGGAGCCCAGGACAGGCCGCCGAAGAGGCAGCAAGACGCAAGAAAGGGGACGTCCAAGAGCCCTCTTAGAAAAAACGCTGGGATTCATGGACGGTCAGGATTCTGCTAGAAAGGCAGGGAATCAGGGACGCTATGAGCCAGGACGGCCATGAGTCAGGGCGGGCCCATGGAGGCCAGGGCGCCAGGAGTCAGGGCCGGGCGCCAGGGATGTCCAGGGCGCCAGGAAGTCAGGGCGGTCAGGTAGTCAGGGGCGCCAGGAGGTTTATCGGGACGCCAGAAAAACAAGGACGCCAGGAGGTACGTTAGGCGTCAAGTGTATTAGGGCGGCCCAAGATTAGCCTGTTAAAAGGCGTCCAGGAATCAGGGACGCGGGGAATCTTTTCAAGCGCCCTGGAATCATGGGGGGACCGCCCAGGAGACCTAGCAAAGCGCCACGAACCCGGGAGAACCTGAGGACCCAAACAAGAATCTAGTAGGCACAAGAGTGATTTGGCCGGGACAGAACAGGAGCCTCACTCTTCGCATAGGAGTTGCTAATGTTCTTCCGCGCTCCCCTTCTCGGGAAAGGAGTTCTTCTTCCTCCCGTGGGAAGAGCCAGGATCACTCCCAAAAACCGATCTCCTTCTATAGATCAGTTTGGATCAGGTATCGGAGGAAGACGAAAGAGCCTGTCAGAGGTAGCAGTTTCGGGATAGGATACAAAGAGACTTTGCTCTTTTGATGCTAAAGGAGTTCGGAGACGTCCCTTCCATTCCTGCCGGACCCTCCTTCACCCCCAGGATCGCTGATCGTTCCACCAGCCTAAAGCTCTTCAAATCGTCTTCCTTCGTTAAGACTAGGAGGGGGCCCGCTCTTTGTATGAAAAAGGCTTTGCAAAAACTTTTTCAGAAGAGTCGGGTTGACTTCCAAGAAGGGAAGCGGGCAAGACAGTTTTTTCCTTTGCCCTCCTTCCGAAGTTAACAGGGTCCAAGAAACCCGGAAGGTGGTACGAGAACCAAAGAAACCGATGGGGTTAGGTCTGGCCTTCTTTCCCGCGGATGGCGGATTTTGCGTCCCTTAGTGGAGGACTCTTGCTAGGGAGGGAGGGGAAAGTCCGTTGCTGTCTGCTAAGGGCGCCTTAGGGGCAGGTGTGAGCTGGACCTCCACCTTCTAAAGGGTCCTCCTCCTTTTAAAAAACCCCTAGAAGTCTTCATTCAATTTTTATGGGACTGGGGCGTTAGGAGCATTAGCGAAGTAGAGTCAGGCACGGAAACGGGGACTTTGTTTCCATGGAGGAACTGTTTCGAGCGTTCCCTGGGCTTGCCTGGAACAGAGCCGGTTCATGGAACGGTTCCTGTGGAAGTTGCCATCTCTTTTTGGAACGGGAGTTTTGAAGAAGAAAGATCTGTATTTAGGCTCGTTCTTAAGCAATGAGCCAAGTATTCCACCCTTGCAAAGGACAAATTCTCTTCTTTTTGCTCCTTTGATTCCCCGCACCTTTTTCCACCAAGAGCGGAAGAGACGGGTTTAGAGAGGTTTCGAAAATCTTCTTAGCGGGAGAAAGGCAACTCAAAGATCTCCTCACGCACTTCAGCCAAGAAAGTTTCAGGCCGGCACAGTGCCGGATAGAGAAGAAAAAGAGAACGACCCTCTTTTGGTTCAGCCCTTTCGAGGGGCCTCCCCTCTTCTAAGATGCCCCCTCTTAGAGGTCGAAGACCCAGAGAGAAAGGAGTAGGACCCAATTCTAGAAGGTCCCGTTCGGGAAGTTCTAGATGAACAAAAGCAAGTCCTCCAGTACGAAAGTAGGCGGCCCAGGCTACTTCCACTTTGTCCAAAGTCTGGGCGCAGAAGGGGAGGCGGACAATCCTGGTCCCACCCTCCCTTCTATCCTGAAAAAAAGGACTACTTTAATCCCGCCCCTTCCAGGGGAAAAATCCTCCCTTGACGACAAACTACCAAGGGAGTTAAACCGCCAGATACTCGGAATACCGGTCCGAAAGCTTGCTATGTTGCAAGCAAGTGGAACAGATGATTTCCCAAGGCAGCCTGGTTAGAACTGGTTTCAAGATCTCCAGTCCCCAGGATTACTACAATCGGCTATTTACTGGTTACCGAAAAGGCATCGGGGGGGGATGGAGACCAGTTTCTAGACGTCAGTATGCCCTGAAATTTCTTTGGTCTTGAAGAAGAAATTTTCTAATGGAGACGTTCTTTTTCCTCTGTTCTAATCTTGCCTCTTCGTCCAGGGGACTGGATGGTGTTCCCTGGGACCTCCTTCAGGATGCGTTGATTTCTTTCCATGTGCCAATTCATCCGGCAGCAAGGTAAAGGAAATACTGAGGTTTCAATGTTCCAAGGGAAATGGAAATGTTCCAGTTCCGAGCGATGGTGCGTTCGGACTTTCGACTTGCCCCCTCAACGTCTTTACGGGACATCATGAAGAACTGTAGCTTATTGGACTACATCTGGAAGGAAATCAGGATCTTCGTTAGATTTTGGGTACGAATTGGCTAATTAACGAGGCCCAATCGGAGGAAAAAAATGTTCTGGAGGACCTTTTAGTGAACTCTAAAAGTTGACACAAAGTCCTTAGGATTCTTTGTTTTAGTAAAATCACGAGGAAATCCATGCTGACATCCCCAGCAAAGTATTGTCTATCTGGGGATTTCAGAATGGATTCTCGGGATTTTCTAGCGTATCCTTCCAGGCAAAGGAAAGGAGAGAACGCTGGCCTAGAAAAATGGTGTTCAGTCCTCTTAAGGAAAGAACATTGTTCCGGAGGGGAATGGATGAGCTTGCTGGGGACCCTCCTATTCGATGGAACAGTTTTCGTTTCCCTTAGGAAGGCACCTTCACCTACGACCCCTTCAATTTTATCTGAAGGAGAGGTGGGATTGGGAAGTCCAACAACTCTGGGAGAGGACTTTTCCAATCTCGAAAACGGATCAAATGGGAGAAATCTCCGGTTGGTGGTTGAGGATCCACAAGACAAACTAAGCAAACGGAATCTCCCTCCCCCTTCGCTTACCAGAACCCGCGCGCCTAGCGTTTGTTTGCCAGGGACGCCTCAGATTTTCCAGGGTGGGGAGCGACCCTAGGTTCGCAAGAAGTGTCAAGGCATTTGGGAGGAGGAACAACAAGTTTCCTCCGGCACATCAACAAGAAAGGAGTCTTAAAACTGCCAATTCATTCTAGCTTTGGGTTCATTTCGAGGAAACAGGGTCTTCAAAGGGTCTGGGGATTCAGAATTCACTCGGGGTACAACACAACAGCCCTACGCTTATATAAAGCAAGGGCAATGGGGGGACGCATTCCTTTTTCCCCTGTACGGAATCAGCAACAAAGGATCTGCTGATTTGGGGCACAGGAAAGGAAAGATCTCTCTCCTCACAAGGTTTGGTACAGGGAAGGGAAGAAAAATGTCCGGGGCAGATCTGTTAACGCAGAAAAAAGATCAAGTTCCCTACCCACGGAATGGGACTCTCAATCCATCAGGATTTGCCAACAACTGTGGCCATCTGTTGGGAAGGGGGAAGGCCCAACAATATAGGACCTGTTCGCGACCAACAAGAACCACAGATTAGGAAAACCTATTGCTTCCGCTCCCGATCTCGGATCCTCGCCTCCAAAAAGCAGTAGCAGTAGACAAAGCTTTCTGCTAGATTGGACGGGCTTGGACGCGTTAATTACGCCTTCCCTCCTTTCCAGATAGGTAGGTAGAAGTGTTGAAGGAAGTTCGCTTGCTCGGGAAGGAACAAGGAAATGGACCCTCAAATCGCTCCCTTTTGGCCGGCTTCTCGATTGGTTCACCCAGGAGGTGCTGGGGACAATGGTTAAGTGTTGGATTTTACCAAAGATCGCTTCCACTAAGGAACGATCTTCCTCAAACAAACCCCAACGTTTCGGACCAGGTTTCAGCAAAAAAAAACCTCCCCCGCTCGAAGAAGTCTGAACCGCCTTCAGACTGTCGAACGGGACTTGTCAGAGCTAAGGGGCTTTTTCACGAGAAAGTGGCGGAAGGGGCTATTGCCAAGAGGCCGAAAGAAGGTCCCACCACTTTAAAGTAATATCAGTTCGGAAGTGGGAGTTGTTTAGAAATGATGGTAGGTAAGGGGGAAAAAAGGAAAAAATATCCTCCCCCTCCAGTTACCTCTGTAACTGAAATCGCAAATTTTCTCCTATATTTGAGAAAAGACTGTAACCTGGCAGTTTCGACAGTGAAGGGTTACAGAAGTATGCTGGCCTCCGTTTTTTCGACATAGAGGAATAGATCTGACAAACAATAAAGATCTTCATGACCCTTATATAAGGTCTTTTGAGACCACGAAAGAACATGTAATCAAGAAGCCTAGCTGGAACTTGGGATGTGGTCCTCAAGTTCCTAATGTCGGAAAAATTCGTACCGGCTCACGCAGCTTCGTTTAGGGACTTAACAAGAAAGTCTTTATTCCTTTTTGCGTTAGCAACAGCCAAGAGAGTGAGCGAGTTGCAAGCTTTGGAAGGTAAAGTGGGGTTTAAGAAAGATTCAGCGATTTGCTCCTTTCAACCATTTTTTCTAGCGAAAAATGTGAAAATCCCTCAAGCTTGGCCAAGAAGCTTTGAGATAAAAGGAATATCTTCATTAACAGGGAGAGAACTAGAAAGGACTTTGTGTCCAGTCAGGGCACTCAAGTTCTACCTGGAGAAGAAGAAGTTGCTGAAAGGTACAGAAGAAAGTCTTTGGTGCTCTGTAAGAGATCCGAAAAGAGCGATTTTCTAAGAACGCCCTTACATTCTCATAAAAGATGTAATAAGGGAAGCTCACCTTAAATGCGAAGAAGAGCATTTCAAGGTTCTCAGAGTGAGAGCTCATGAAGTGAGAGCCATAGCTACGTCGATGGCATTTCACAAAACATGGTCGCTTCAGGCTCTTATAGAGTCGACATTTTGGAGATGTAATTCGGTGTTCGCCTCGAATTACCTAAGAGATGTTAAAATTTCGTACGAAAAGTGCTTTGCTCTGGGAGCGTATGTTTCGGCGAATTCAGTGCTGGGAGAAGGGGCTGAGGCTAATCCTTCCTATTTAGTTTAAGGCTTAAATTTATGTTTATTGGTGGTTGTTTTTATTGGTTAATTGTCAGAGGGAATAGGGACCCTCTTACAATTCATAGATTGTAACAAGACTAACATGGTCAGGTGATCGGGATTGGCTTCAGTGCTCTTTGTGATTTGTTTAATAACCTTAACTCTGTCATGTAAGAGGGCGAGTCTCCATTGATATGACAAAAGGTCAAGGCTCTACCATATAAGTGGGGTCAGCCCCCATTGGTACGATCCAGTATAGGCCTCTGTCGCGTAAGCGGGCTAGCCCCCATTGACACGATCCAAAGAGTTATTCAACCATAGGTTCATTCCTCGTTGAAACTCTTGAGGCAAGCAGACTCATCGACAGTATCATGAAGTCTTCAGCCCAATAAGGTAGGAACTATGGATTATGTTATCCAAGAACATAGGTTGTTTTTTCCCTGTTTTTTAATGTATTTAGTTTAAGTATTATTTTGTTTTTAGCTGTCTCTTGCCCGCCACCAAGGGTGCCAATCAGCTAATATATATCTGCTGGGTAAGTTACTTGTACAAAAATGATATTGTTAAGATACAATAAAGTTTGTACATACTTACCTGGCAGATATATACGATTAATGGCCCACCCAGCCTCCCCTCAGGAGACAGGTGGAAGAGAAATTATGGTCTTAGATAAAACGGGAATAGTTCCAGACCCCGCCACCACCCAGCGGCGGGAATGGTGGATCACCTGACCTACCTGTCGCGTGTGCCGCGAGTTTTGAAATTCTGTCGGACAACCGAGTCTATAGCTAAGTATATATCTGCCAGGTAAGTATGTACAAAACTTTATTGTATCTTAACAATATCATATTTATTAACTACAAAAGATAATGATCCAAGTCTTACTGACTAACTTAAAAACCCCAATAGTAAAATGTCTAAACTGTATCGGTCACACCAAATGTCTCCCTCGGTCCCCACACAGTTCTTTGCCAGAACCGTCTGTTTCAAAGACATGAGAACACCCCATAAGTACACACATAAGTTTAACAACAGAGATCAAAGATTGAATATTCCCATAAAATGTTAAATAGGTAACAAGCCACTCTTTGGCTAAAATATTATAAGACTCACCCGAGCAGCCGGAATATTTAACACACTATATTATAAAGAGACTTTCGGTGAGCACCAATGGCATCCTGCCGTTCTTCCACCAAAGACGCCTCTATCAAAATCCACCATAGACTTGCGTATGATACATTATAAAAGGAAGAGGCGCACACGCACATACGAATGCACATTTCAACAACGCCTCACATTTACTGGCTGCAACCAGTTTCCCAAAGGCACTTTTGAAAAGAGTTCATGAACTGAGTACATTGACTTGTCTTTCTATGCAGTTTTATCTCACGCCACCCACAGAAACCATTGATCAGCTTTTCTCGGGTCGTTGCTTCGGCTCTGTTCATCCACATTCCAATAGGTCACAGTGAACATATTGGCAATATATCATTAATCATAACCCTAGGCGTAATATATATATATATATATATATATATATATATATATATATATATATATATATATATATATATATATATATATATATATATATATATATATATATATATATATATATATATATATATATATATATATATATATATATATATATATATATATATATTATATATATATATTATATATATATATATATATATATATATATATATATAATCACTTTTATTGAATTTCTTTATAAGATGTAAATAGTTTGAAACAATAAATTTGCACGCGAGCGAGAGATAGAGAGAAATGATTTTCTTTAAAACAAGTAAATAATTGAAACAATAAATTTGCATGCTCACGCGCCCGCGGAGAGAGAGAGAGAGAGAGAGAGAGAGAGAGAGAGAGAGAGAGAGAGAGAGAGAGATAAAACCTATTAGAATGGAATTTGCTGGGAATTATCACGCTTAGATATACGTAAATTCGTTTTTAATTCTTTTGAGTTGACTATCATCGAAGACTTTTAGACGAGTAACGTGAGAAAAGGGTACCGTACGAGAATGTTGAAAGCGAATAAACGTTTTTCACGATTGAGTAGAAGATATGACATACAAGTTATGCATGGTATAGCGCATATCATTTTAAAATTCAAGACAGAAATATATCAAGATTGGTTGAATATCTAGTGTATCCTTTAAACGATATCTAAAAGAGCAAGTGGCAGATTTTACCAGAGTTTTATATTGCTAAATTTTCGTCATTGGCCAAATAAACGAATACGGACAAACCCAGATAAGATACAGACACTTCTGTCATGGCTGCATTTGAACCGAAATTGAGTTAAAGACAAGAAAACCCCAAATATACTAGTTTGAGCTTCCAGCGGCAGCTTGATACCTCCACTCGGTCACAAAATTTTATATAAATGTTGCAAAAGGGCCTTCTGACAAAATATCAATAATTGGTTTGTTGCCCAAACCAGTTATCGGTTGCCGATTGAAGTACAGAATGAAATATTTATGAATGTCACGTTGACCGGATAGGGTCTGCTGGTCAAAGGAGTGAGATCACTTTATTAGAATTGTTTTAATGTTATGACTATTATCTGATATTTTATAATCTCTAGTCATGAGATTTATTATACCATAAACTCCGGCATCTGTTCAAAATAAAGGCCTTTAACTGCGTTAAATTCTCACCGATGGGGACTGCTGTATTTGGTTGCAGAAGTGGCTAGTTTATGGGCAATTTTATTAAGTTTTAATATCCATAAACCAGGATCCAACATATTTCTTGATATACGTCAGTTTTGAGGCATATGTGACTCTAAAGCTCAAATTCCTATGCAAAGAATTTATAGGCAAAGATTCTAAAGGATTTCTGTGCTAATCCTAACGTACTTAATAGGTGTAAGAGTATTTTGCTCTTGAATGGCACTGGTAGTAATACAAGTTTTGGGACATTTGCACAACGTTTAATTAAGTAATGGTAACATTCTAGTTGTCGTATTCATACATTTATCATCATTTTTAACTAGGATGGAAGAAGGTTATAGCCAAGGATTTCTTTATAAATTAACCTTTTAGTGCTTTATATTCTATTGCACTTTGCATCAAGACCAAAATAAAATGCAGATAAAATGAGTTCACCACTTCAAGGTTGCCATGATAGTCTACGAATTTTTAAATTCGAATTCGAGCCACACAACCTAACCATAATACAGATTTTCATAGCCTATTACTTTATACAGAAACATTAGTGTTGATATGTCGGCATCCCCAGGCTGTATGATATAGTATTCTAATTATATTTGAAGCATTGAACCATTTACCCTTTATATAACTGCATACTTAATGAAATTTACTGCTGAGGTGTTTATACAATATTATTGTGACACTCGGGTATCTCCAAGTTGCTTTCGAAACTTCTCTAATCTTTTCTCGGTATTTTTGTTTTCATTATATCGTACATCTGTATTTGTTTAAAGATTCAATTGTGGTTTAGCCTCGATCAACATTTTGGTGTTCATTTAGAAAATTAGAAAACTATGAATGTTCTACAAACATAAAGGCATGTACATGAAGAAAAGTGTAGTCATTCTCTCTCTCTCTCTCTCTCTCTCTCTCTCTCTCTCTCTCTCTCTCTCTCTCTCTCTCTCTCTCGTTAGTAGCATTAACTTGCTGTATCTTTCCGGCCCTGCTGTCATGTTCCCGTTTAGAAACCAGATGGATGCAACGAATTATTCAATTCAGTGATGTACTCGAGAGAGAGAGAGAGAGAGAGAGAGAGAGAGAGAGAGAGAAGACGCAAGTAACACCTCGTGTTTATTGCATATAACTCTCATCTGCTGAGCAATTGACACCAGAAACATAGCACTCACTCAGTTGCAATGGAAGAGAAAACGGTGGCCTTCATTAATGAAGTAATAACTTCAATGAAGATCAACAAATAATGCAGTGCCTCTTTCAGATCTTGGCTTTTACATGATATGACTCCTCTCTCAATGTGTCACACAGTGCAATTATAGTTTTGTATGGTTTCTGGAGCAGGAATGATTTTCTTCACACACAGCCAGTACAGGGTATGGAAGTGTAATTTATTGCCTAGCTTAGTAGTAAACTGGAGTGGGTAGGTATGATCAGCATCACTAAACATTTTCCGACTTAAACTATAATTTACTTTGGCTTGCGTGGAATGTCTAACAGCCAGTTATAAAAATGTTTAAAGAAAATAAGAATGTTATAGAAAGATATAACCCTATTCCAAACAAATCTAAGGTGTGTTCAAATCGCTTTTCCTGAATGAGTTACCATGAAAAATTACTTTTTAACAAATACTGTCTCAGATGAAAACTGAAATTTACTACAGAATAGTACAGATGTGATTGATAAAAATTATATGGAATTTTAGCTAGAAGCAACCTACCCCACAGACTACTTTGAAACTTGCAGAATATAACTCACAAAAAGTGCATTTTTTCCTATTATTCCCTTCGATTAAGGAGGGGGATTTAATCCCCTAGTTTAACAAAAAAAGTCATGTTATCAAGCGAGACCAATAACATGCACATAGTGTAGGAATACGTTTATAAGATACTCAAGCGCCCACACAAAAGAATAATAGTTGAAACATGCTGGGAGTAATTTCTTTGTCATTTCAACCTAAACATGCTAAACCGAATTTCACATAAATATGAATTATATTCAATATTTGATAACCCTGTGGTATAAGTCATTGCACCTTTCAATGGTAATTTCGGTATGCCCATATATATATATATATATATATATATACAGATTATAATATATAAGATATATATTAATAATATAGATATAGATAATAAATCAAATAAATTATATATTATAGAATATATATAGTATATATAATATATAATATATATATTTTATACTTCATACATAACACGTAAAGCACAATGTATATATACATATGCATATCTGAGGATGTGGTCACTTTTATTGTCCATATTTTATCCTCGTTGTAAGAGCAGTTCATAATTTTGTACGTCACTATCACCTAAAAATTAAAATATGGAAGCTATCTTCTCGAAATTAATAAACCTTTACCGGGAGAATATATTATATATATATATATAATAATAATATATATATATATATATATATAAGTATATATAATACACATATCTATAGATATATATTATATTTATATTTAATTTTATATTTTTTATATTCTAAAACCGGGAAGTAGACTTGCCATAAGGGATATGCAATCTGACTAGAATTCCTGGGTTGGTAAAACATAGAAGAAAAGAAAAAAGAGCCGAGGGCATTACTAGAAAGGGGGAATCTTAGATAAACTCTTTGGATAACTAGAATCGCATATATTTACAAAAAAAAAGATAAATCAAAAGATGGGAATAATTAGGACAGGTAAATGGGATCCTGTCGGAGCGCTAAGTTAGATGAACAGATGATAACTAGATGCAGGGGATTTCACTCAAGGGAACACACCGTGAATCAATATGCAGTGGGTTTACCACGGCAATGGAAGCACAATCCAAGCAGAATGGATATCCACTCGAGAAAACTCCTTCTGCATTGGAGAATGCGCGCCATTAAATTGATGAAATTAGTTTTCAGTTAAGTGATGCACTGAATGTGTCCAACAGGATCCTGGGTAAGACTGTTGAATTCACTCGTGATACAAATAATAACAAAGTCAAGTCTGCATGTGAATTGCAACGGAAATATGGAAAATGGAAAAGCGAAGGAAAAGGAGCCACGTGACTGGCAAACAGCTCCACCCTTGCGTTAAATCCACCGATAAGCGGCTTATGACTGTCTCCATTGGTTGGGCACTTTCTGTGTTCCGCCACGGCGCTTTTGGAGACGTTTCCTCTTTCTACAAATATCTTGATTTCTTTCTATCATAGCTATAGAATAGTTCGTAAGAAGGAAATATGAAATAAAGCATAACATATTGTAAAATCGGACGAGTGAGAAAATAAACAAATCATATACAAACCGATCTCTCTCTCTCTCTCTCTCTCTCTCTCTCTCGCTCTTTCTCAGAGAGAGAGAGAGAGAGAGAGAAAGAGAGAGAGAGCAGGGCAGAATAGGAAGGAGATGAATACCTGGAAATGAAAAACAAACCCCTATAATCTTATAATTATAGCCTCAGGGTTTGTCTCAAAGACATTCAAAGGTGGAATTGTTCTGAAGAACAATGGCTAACATTCACAGGGTCGTTCCCGTTATAGCGCAGAGATTATGGGTTCCTAGAAACGGAGTTAAGGTTTTGTTCAAGAGAATGGCACTGGTTTGTTCCTATGAATGAGTCATTTGTTCGAATAACTATTTATTTGTTCCAAAGAACGGAAATAAAACACACAGCGACAATGGTATGTGGGTGGGAGTGAGTTCAATGACTGGTTTTATGTCACTTAGTAGTGAAAACTTGTTCTAGAGAGCCGAGTGTAAAGATTGATGATGGGAGCGTGAGTACCCACTTATGCCCGAGTAGCCTGGCCATGTATGATACCACAGAAGTAATGGATTTGTTATTTGTTGCAAATCTGTATAATAGTGTCTTGATTGGTTTGAATAAATGAGACACACGCAGTTGAACGTACGTTTAGAGTGTGGGAGTCTTGCACAAAAACATTGAATTTATTTCATTTAAACTAGTCTGAAGTGATAGGTCTTATGTAAACACAATAGTTACATGTACAAGTGATTATGCTATTTTGCAGCGAATGATAAATGAGTCAAATAGGACGAATACGTTTCTTAAGTAATCATGCAAAGGGACGTTTATTGCGGTAGTCAATTATGTGAATGATTTTTCGCTACATGAAGTTGGCCTGATGGAAGTATAACAAGTGATAATAATAGTGAATAAGGATTATATGTTAGGAGATCGTGGGTAATAACTTAAAAAACATGAGACGTTATTCTCGCCGTTCAGCTGACTGACAATGCAACCCAAGACTGACAATGCAACCCAAAATATGAAGACTGAAGGAAACACGACTCTTTTTACATGTAATGACTCAACGTATGCAAAAGTGAGTTGATATTATAAATGCAAATGCTCAAATGAACGGGCTGCGAATTTTAGGACACAAAGCGAATGTAAATGAAATAACGAATGAGTTACGGAGCATGTGGGGAAATATTTAAAGCGTCAGCAGCGCTGATTGCTTGCCATATACTGGAACAGTGTTGCCAGATGTGTTCTCGGCTAATAGGACTGCAAATTGTCCAAGGCACTTCTATGGGAAATGATCGCACCTTTCCTCAATTGTAACACTTCTAAGATTTCACTTCCTGGCTAAGTCCTAACAAATTTATACGTATTTTGAATGCCAACTCTCTCTCTCTCTCTCTCTCTCTCTCTCTCTCTCTCTCTCTCTCTCTCTCTCACTGATAGGATATGTTAACTTGTTATGCTTGCTATGCTAAGGTTAAGATTTAAAGAATTTCCAGTCACAAATCACGATTACATTAAATTGAATTGATAGAATACTTACGCTGTGTAACCTCTGCCTGACTGTGTATGGGCGGTAAAGGATTTTACGGTAAAATGGTTCGTTTATTATCAGGCAAATTCAGCTCGCAATACAAGGTCATTTTGCTGAATGTGACATTGCAACAGACAATGCAAGCTGCGAGATCCATGCAAGATGGCTATTTTCATGATTATCATAGGTTAGGAGGATGAACTTGCTACAAGGATGAGATTGATCTGACTCTTCACCTACAGCCATGAAACAAGGAAAAGGAATAAAGCTGAACGCCTTATTTCAGAGGGTTTTGGAGATAAACTCTTACGATAACTAAGTTTCATGGCTTTTGAGGACGAAACAGTGACTACGCTATCTATCAAAAAGCGTGTTTGTGTCTTTTCACGCACAATTAAATCATGTGTTTAAAACACAAGATCAGAAGATGATTGGGAATAAGGCTGACCACTGGGATCCTGCTACAGCACAAAAGTTAATACTAGATGTTATCCGATTTTCGCTTTACTCTGGGCGAAGGCTGTGGTCGGTGAAAAGCTGTTGGAAGCGGCTGCTGTCTGGTTCAAGTCAGTCAGATGCAGCTGCTGACTTTCTCCTTTTCGGTGAGGTTTGGCCAGTCATAAGGTCCAGTGGCCGCCTTTAATCAGCACCGGGTGTCCCCCTGATCCCAACTCCTTGACGAGGTTGGGGGCTTAGGGATCCACTGCAGAGATAGTATGCCCCTTTATGCCTACTCTGTCTCCTGTGGATCCAACTGAACATTGGGACTTTTAACTCCTTTACTCCTCCTCCTCTAAATTTTCCCCCTTTCCTCCTCCTTTCGTTGACGACCTTAGCGTGGTTTTGGAGTATTGAATTGACCGCTCTTTTAACTTGATGGAGGGTGGAGTTGGATGGCATGCCACTCCACCCGTAAAACTAGAGTACCTGAGGTGGTTGAGCGAGGGGAAATTTTTATGTCAAGCCATGCTCGTAGTGCTGGGTCCGATCTCATGGGACTGACGACCCTTAAGGCATTGTGGGTATGGCGTATATCCAGGTGAGTGTCCCAGCGCAGTTACCACTGTGTAACAGTATTACTCCTCCTCCAGTTGGGCCTCCCTGGTGAGAGGGACCTCATCCTGGACGAAATTTACAACTTTTATTATATGGTAAACTTAAAAAAATATCCCCACGACTTCTGGCACAGATTTGGACCATTCTAAAGGAAGCTCAACTCACAAAGACCAGGTTGGTATTAAAACGTTAATACCACATAGTAAACCCAGGAAACCTCAGTACCGTCATGACCCAACCTTGACTCACTTTGACTCCCTCTTTGGGAGTGGAAGTTGGTCAAGGTTTCTAACCATGGAAGCTGAAAAAAATATTTCAGCCTTGAAATTAGAAAATTTTTTACTAAATAGACATCCAACGGCAGAAATGTCGTTCAGAAAAATAAAAGAGAAGACTTGGCTTGTAGAAGCCACAACAAAAAGCCAGTCAGAAGACTATTTGTCGTTAAAAATTATAGATTCCATTATTGTTAAAGTGGAAAAGCATGATAATATGAACAGCATTCAGGGTACTATTGTACTTCCTGACAATAATGTCGAACCAATTAATAAGAAAATACTTTTAGACACTCTCAAAAAGAGATACCCCAATGTTGAAGATTGCGAGGTGTGTGATATGACAAGTAAAAGAGGCAGTAAACAAGTAGTAAAAATCGCAAAAATAAAATTTGAGGGTTCAGATCTACCTCAAAAAATAAAGATTCTAGGCCAAAATAGAGAGTTAAGACCCTATATTCCAAAGCCACTACAGTGTCAAAATTGCAGTAAGTATGGACACACACAGAGAAATTGCAGGAATGAACCGGTATTCGCTTACTGTGGATCTACAGAACACACCACACAATGGAAGTGCGGTGAACCTAAATGTGTAAATTGTGATCAGAATCATCATGCAAGATCTAAAGAATGCATGTATTACATATACAATAAGGAATTAAAAATGTTAAAAGAAAGAGCAGACATGTCTATAGCAGAGCTAAATTAGAATTGAAAGTGAGAGGAATTCAAGATCCTGCTAAGAAACGTACGCATTCTACCATAACTGGAACCAGCAATGAAACAAAAAAACATACATATAGAAGTAACAAGATACAGCAAAGTAGGTCTCAAGAAGAAGTCAGTAATATACAGGATAAAACTAAGATAGTAAAGAATCAGGAAACAGGTGCAAATGAATTGCATAATATTCTATCAAATTCATTTGAAGTGTTAATGCATATAGAAGCACAAGAAGATACTACCACAGAGGTGGAAGGAGGAAGTTATGATGTACTGGAAATTAAAGAAAAAAAAAAAAAAAAAAAAAGACCTTTAGAGAGAACACCACCCAAAACAAAGAAACCAACCATAATTAGAGAAACATCGGTCAAACCAAAAACCAAAGATATGAAGAAAGAACAATAAAAAATTGGGAACATAGCCTTTATCTCCTAAAATAATAATAAAAAACCTATAGATGCAGAGATCCAAAACACCAAAGAAGTGGAGGATAACCATACCATGGATGATTGTGATTATGTCAAGGGCGATGAGATTATTCCATCACCAATAATCGGTACAACAAGAACAAATAAAGCGGTAGATATACATGACAACACATGTGGCTGTAATGATTGCTTCATTGCGTTGTGCAATAGTAACAAAAATATAACTAAAGATTGCTTAACAAACATTATACGAAATTTTATGAAATATAGAAAGAAAGAGGCCACCGATTTAAACACCCATGAAAAAGGATGTATGTGTATTGAGCACTTAAAATATTATATAAACAACCGAATGTGGTAATAAAATTTTTGAAAAAATTCAAGTTGATAATGATACTAAAAAAAGAAAACAAAACACGACCGATATAACATAATATTTTCAGTAGTTATATTATACAATGGAACGTAAATGGTCTACAGACCAGATTACACCTGGGAGAAGTACAAAGGTTATTAAAGAAATATGAACCAATGATATGTTTACAACATGTCAATAATACAATACCAACAATAGGTAAATATGCCTTAATAACCACATCACAGGAAGAAGAAGGAAATTTAGGCACAGCCATATATGTACATAAAGTATGTTATGACAAAGTACCTGTAAATATTGCTGACTCCAAATATCGGGTATTAAAATTCGAATAAAAACGTTAGTTATATCATTTATAATTTAGACAACCAACCAAATAAAAATTACGATATTGATAAACTTGGAGAATTGCTTAATGCCAAAGAACCTATATTAATAGTAGGGGATTTTAATGCTCACAACCCAATATGGGATTGTAACTGTTCAAACTCAAATAGAGCAGGAAGTAAAGTAGAAAAACTTATATATTCAAGTAACATGTGTTGTATAAATGATGAAGTTTAGCACATATTATTCAAAAACACATGAAACATTTTCCTCCACAGACTTAACTCTATATTTAACCAGAATAGTTGATAGATTGGACTGGAACACAATTGATGACCTGTACACCAGTGATCATTTCCCAATATTAATTTCCTTTTTACAAAATAATCCAGCAAAACATGTTCCTCACTATAACATTTATAAAGCAAATTGGAAGCGATATGAAATGCATACTAGAAGTATACCACCATTGAATATCTAAAGGACCATAATGAAACTAATAAGTTTTTGTTCTTGTTAATTTCATCAAAATGCTGCTGATAGACCAATACCAAACTCAAAACCCCATTCAACAAAGCACAAAGTTCCATGGTGGTCCGATGAGCTAACATAATTAATAAATATAAAACACTCATGAGGGAGACGATTGGATAATTTGAATAGAAAGTTCAGTAAAATAAATAAAACATTACCAATATTAGAAAGTACTTTACAAAAAATTACTATATTGTAGCTAGAAATTGAAGTGTTAATGCCTCTATACAACAAAATATCTGCAAAATTTAAAAGAAAGTAATTCAAGGAAGAGTAATTTTATGGAGGAAATATGTATTAGATCTCTCTAATAATACTACCATACAAAAAATATGGGAAAAATTCAGGGAAATAAATGGTACCCATGTGAAACCACCCAGACATGCATTATTCATGTGGAAATATATCTAGAAAATTCAGTAAAATCAGAATGTTGACTGGATTTCGATCAATTATCAAGATATATAATTTTGTACTTCCGAGTTTCGCTGTCATTTTCCCCCAAATGCGACTTGTGCATCTTTCATGGCCACTGTGGCTGAATACGTTACAGTCCCAAGAATCATTAGGAGCAAAGCTGCAAGTTAAGTTTAACTCGAACCCCGTAGGAGGATAGTGCTGTCAGTGTACCTCACGTGGTGCACTGTAGACTTTAAGTTCTTGGCAGCTCCCCTTCGGTTGCTAACTACAAAATTGTTCAGTTCTTGTATATACCTCCATTCATATTCTCTTAACTCCGTCCTACTTTCTACCTTCTCTTAACAATTGTTTCAGCATTATTTTCAGCGCTGAATGACCTCATTGGTCGCAGCACTTGGCCTCTGGCATAAATTTGGTATTCCAGTTACAAGTTTAATACGAAAGAATTTTATTGAAAAGAAGAAAGACACTCTGACTTTAAACATTTGTGATTACTGAGAATAGCTCAGCCGTATGAATGGAATCGAGCAGTTTCTGTTTCATATAGACTTTTTTAGTGGAAATGATTTATCCTTTCAGCTTTGTCTGTGGGACGTTCGAAGCATTCATGCGCAAATATTGCCGTCCACTTCTTATCGACAGAGTTCGCTTCGTTTCATTCTCTCTCTCTCTCTCTCTCTCTCTATCTCTCTCTCTCTCTCTCTCTATTTGCTTTTTGATTTGCTGGACTACCCGTGTGTTTAGCGAATTTTGTCATAGTGACTGTTTTCGTCTTTCCAGTTAACTATTTCAGACATTTTAAAAAGTTTCACCGACATTTTCAAACAACCTAAAATCATTGATGAAGTCACTATTAACCCCGTTTGCCTGTGACGTAGAAAATGCGTTATAGTAACTACAGAAGCCTTATCAAACGAGTCGGTAGTGGTAATCATATAGTACATCACACTGCCAGGTGAATCCCTGATAACCAACGGAATTTTGAATGTTTTTTTCAAGCTATTATTTCAGCTTGCATAATATTGATACAACTGTTGTATACGAAAGCCACGTTTATACAATCTTACCACTTATATGCCATAGCAAAGATAAGCTATTTTCGATTCAAAGTCAAGATCGCACGTAGATCTTTCTAGATACCAAATTGCAACAATCAACTATTTCTCTCTGTAACAAGCCCAAAAACTTTGGGATCAAAGCTTAGCCTTGGCAGATGCACTTGTCATCCTTTGGACATAAAGGGAATCCGACATTAAGGATGCTATAGGTAACACACACACACACACACACACACACACACACACATATATATATATATATATATATATATATATATATATATATTGATATTGATATTGATATATGCAAATAAAGAAATAATATATGTATATATATATATATATATAATATATATACTATATATATATATATATATATCGATATGTACACATATAAATATTATATTTATATACTATACATATCTTTCTATGTAGATATATATATATATAGATATATATATATATATATATATATTATAGAGAGAGAGAGAGAGAGAGGTAGATATCTATCTTTACCAAACCTGAAGATCCAAGTTAAAAGATTTTTTTTTAAAGAAATTGTGATGTCCGGTACCGGGAAATGTACCCAGGTCCCATAATCACAAAGAGGTCATGTCGGCAACGTGACCTCTTTGTGATTATGGGATTTGGGTTCATTTCCCGGTACCGGACATCACAATTTCTTAGAAAAAAAAATCTTGGAACTTGGATCTTCAGGCTTTGTAGTGGCAATCATGTCCAAAAAAGAGCGAAGAATTTGAGAGGGCATTGTGGCTATAACAGTTGCATATACATATATATGTTAAGTGTGTTATGCTGTATATAAATCAATTATATTTATAGAAAAAGTTACAAAACTCGGTTATGTTATTTTTTTTTTTACTACTAAATCACTTACTGAGGTCTAAAAACTAAATATTTAATTCATTAAGAGTAAAGCCAGTCCATAATATTGTGTTGGCTGTTTACTTCTCGAAATTGCTGTCTGGCATGAATAAAATAGGTAAAAAATCAATACATATAAACAAGTGTTCAAGATTTGTGCTTAGTTACTTCATACGATAAGTAAGTTGTTGGGTGATATTTTCTGGCATTCACTGCCTTAAAAGAATACATTCCGGAAACAAATCTAAATTGTTCTTCAGATGAAGATGATAGTTAACTCTCTTATATTTGCTCCTTTCTATTTACGAAGATTGCCTTGTGGATCTACGTTAAAGTTAGTAATATAGGTATATATTACTTAGTTATTTTAGGTATGACTGATAGTCAAGTGGATATTTAATTGTTAATGGGACAGGAAAAAAACCCAAAAAACTATTCAACCTACTATGTTATCTGTGAAGGATGAGATGTACGTATGGCTGTTTTTTGCTGTTAGGTTTATTACTTTTAATTGCTTTGCAGTTTTATTTTTGCATTTAAAACATTATAAAAGATAAAAAATTAAGACAATTAATTTATCTTAGTCAATTCATTTCTATTTCTAAAGTCCACAGTGTCGAAAGTTGCAATTTATCTCTCTCTCTCTCTCTCTCTCTCTCTCTCTCTCTCTCTCTCTCTCTCTCTCAGTGGATACAAAAGATATGAAATATGCTAGACATATAGCCTTATATACTTATATAAAATATATATACAGTAATCATGAATAACTGAAGTTTGATGACTTCACGATCAAAATTCATGATATATGGCCACCTTTGAATAACTTATAGCACGGATTAATTAACCAAGATGTTTCTGAGTTTATGGCTCCTATTTTCCTGGTTCAGTTAATTTTGAATTTGTCTGAGAACTTTTCACATCATGAAGCAAGAATATTTAGATTTGGTGCACCTAGGCTGACTACATCTAACTCACAGGCACGTTGATGATATACTCATACTGCATATGATAAATTAGTATATGTTATCCCTGTTCCTCTAGTGTATTGTACTTCAGTATGCAGAAATTCAGGACTGAAAAACGTAATGTTGTTAGAACATTGAAGAGAATTTAGGGTTTTTATATGGCATGTCTGATAGCAATTTCTAAAAAGGACAGGTAACCGTTAATTCAATTCCTAGCGTGAATTTCACGAACGAGACTTGTTCATTCCATTTTTAAGAGGTTATGTATATCTACGATGGAATTATTTTTAGCTGGATGTACTTCAAACAGAAAATTGAATAACAATAATAAGATAATGCACAATTTCTTATGAAATTGTCCAGAAATATCTTGTGATTGTCACATAAGTGAAATTTGAAATGAATCCTTTGGTTAAAGAAAACAACCACAGCTGTTTCGAAAGGAAAGCTCCAAGAGAAGACAAGCGTTCGGCGCTTTTCGCCTCCTTAAACTGAAGTACTGCAGTTTATTGTTGTAAACTTCTTACAAGTAGTCGATTATGGAGAAGAAAATAGACGAGTATTTTTTTCTTGAGGAACTCTGTTACTGACACTTTACTGTACTAAACTCTTAAAACTCAGGAACAAGCAGTAAAAAAACTGAACGTTTGGAAGTCCTGTGGAAAGCGCTTTTCACGCTATGGATGCGAGTCAACACTTTGCAAAGTGTTAGGTTGATGTCTGAGGAATATTTTGGCGCAAAGCCTGAGAAGCCAACAAACTATTAAATGGAGTTCCGTAACGACAATTCTGTATCATTTAGTCATTTATTTTTCAATACTACATACCTTTTACAGTTAGAAACAAAGTAGTGAGATGAATGGTTATCAATTCGGTAAAAAGTACTCGACCAAAATTACATATCAAATCAGCGCTACCCTACATGTGGAAACTTAGACTGAAGTGATGGGAAATTATGCTAAAAACCTTGAACTTTATAGACACGAGCTTAAAACTAAAACAAAATAACCAGAGAGAGAGAGAGAGAGATGAGAGAGAACGAGAGAGAGAGAGAGAGAGAGATCCCAAATTCCCATTACTTATTATTTGGGGTCACTCCCACCCTTATCATTACAAGTCATTTTGATAGAGACCGGTCAGTTTGCCCATTCAGCTGTTTATATTCAGGGGGGAAAGTAAGCCGGATGTTGAGCATCCTCAATGAGAAGAAGTGGACTTTATCAACAAAAGCATTTCCTCACATTAAATAAGCCTATGTTGAAGACTTGGGAAAGGTTTATATATCTTGCTCTTTCTCAACAACTAAAAGATCTTATCCCTTCAATTTACGTGGAATCAGAGGAATTTATTTCCTGTGATTAGAAATTAATTTTTCAACACAATGTTGTTCGGATCCCAAAATAAGCTGTAGGTCCCGTTGCTAAGTAACCAGTCGGTTCCCAGCCACTTAATATCTCATTCATCGGGCCAGTTCTAGGAGAGCTGTTAAACTAAGATAGACTTACCTTGACTTTTCCTTCAATGATTGGTTACATTCTTTCAAGCAATCGTGAAGATAAAAGGCGATTCCAATGTTCTAATGCAAAGCCACAAATATTTGGAGGTTCACAAATGTGGCTTGAATTTAATTACGCTGTCGCATATATGGCCATGAATTGCGCATACAGTATATATATATATTATGTATATATATATATATATATATATATATATAATAGATATATATATATTAGTATATATATATTATATATATATATATATATATATATATATATATACTACATCTATCTATATGTATTCTATACTATATCTATATCTACTATATATATATCTATATCTAATATATATATATATATATATATATATATATATATATATATATATATATATATATACACATCTATCTAGATATCTATTTCTATCTATTTCTATCGTCTCTCTCTCTCTCTCTCTCTCTATCCGCTCTCTCTCTCTCTCTCTCTCTCTCTCTCTGTATATATATATATATAATATATATATATATATATATATATATATATTATATATATATATATATATATATATATATCATATGTTCATTTATTCATGCAGAATTCCATATCTATTATGCTGCATATTAATCTATTATATTTTTAGATTTAATTATACCTAGAAATTGAATCTGTAATTAGATATTGGTGATAGGATTTTAATCGGGTAATTCTGCCAGTCCATAATTAATAGGTTCAGAAAATAGTTAAGTTTTCAGTAAAAAACCTTTGCCAGTTATAAGATGGTTGTACTGAATTTTTACTAGTGAGATTAATACTTCTGGTTTAATATACGGGTTGAAAATATAGCAATGAATATTACCTGGAGTTTAAAGAAACTTTGTCCATAGTTGCACCTCAAGAAAATGACTTAGTCTGTAGTATTTCATTTTGTGTACTGTCGTCATTTTGTCTAAATTGTTCGTGAGATTCCTTTGTTTGTTACATAAAAAATATATAGACTTGTCATTAAGGAAGCCTCTTTCTGAAGAGTTCGCTTGCCGATTCTTTTAATACCTTGGAAATGAGTAAGTTAAATTTAATTATTTCACGAACATTTAATATTCCAGGAATTGTTTTATAAGATTGTTTAAAACTCATAGTTGATGGTCTCATGTGATTGCTTTATTGGTCATGATATTACTATTTTATTGATCCTATTATCCTGGTTGATATCTTTATTAGCCTGTCTGATAATATTTTACATCTTGATGCATGAATATTTAAATTGCGTGTGGGGTAATCTCATACACTCATACTCCCTCATAGACATACACACACACACACACACACACACACACACACACACACACATATATATATATTATATATATATATACATATATATATATATATATATATATATATATATATGTATGTATATGTATAAATATGTAATGTAATGTGTGTGTATGTATGTATCTATGTATTTATGCGTGCGTGTGTGCGCATACACAGATGCACACACAAACACGCACGTGCGCACACACAAACACATATATATGTATGTATGTATGTATGATGTTATTCTGTAATTATTTTGTAATTGCTTATCAATTCATCGGTGCTGATGTTTGGTTTTATATTTTTATAATATAACTAGATACTCCACGATTCAAGAAAGTCAAGATTGTCATCATCTCCTCAGGGAGAATGAATTATTCGTTTATCAATATCATTAACCTGATTTAGCCTTTGTTATTCGAAATTCATATATATATATATATATATATATATATATATATATATATATATATATTGTATATATATGTAGATATTTATATGTATATATATATACATATACACATATCATATACATGATATACACATACATGTGCATATATATATATATATATATATATATATATATATATATATATATATATTATATATACTGTATAATAAGTAATATATATTCACATTGTAATTAAAAGCACATATTGTAACTGGTAAATTTTGTTAATCTTGTCATTTTGCTTATTTCATACAATAAACGTTTTGATCCTTATCCCATAACTGGTAACTGTTTCACCAAAGAAATCGTCATGTAATCGTTTTATTCGAGTATTTTTCTTAACATCGTTGATGGCTGCAGCCTTTTAGCCAGTAGGGAATGGCCTATATCGTTATAGCCTTACCCGTATTATGGTATGGATCCTTAGGTTAATTATTAGATATCGGAAGAGGTACTATGATGTTAAACTGGTATTTTTAAAGAATATTTCTTTTTCGTGATGATAACACCTATTCCAGCAATGATATTTATAATATCGTTATCAATGCAACACCAATACAATACTCCATTCCAAAATTCTGAATATAATAAGAATTTGTTATCTAAAACGAGCCGAGACCCGTTGTCAAACAAAACACGAGAAATGGAGCGACAACCTCGAGACCAGTCCTGAAACGACTCCGTGAAAGGCGATCATTTTCGAAACTTCCCTGATGGAGGGTCTGATAAAAGCAAAGGATGAGAAAAGGCATCGTTCCAGCCAGCATTATTTTCAGACTCTGAAAAAATGGTTGATATTCCTGGAAAATTATGATGTTAGGGGAGACTGGTTCCTAATTGATTGGTGAGAAAATGGCGTTATATGGAATTGTGAACAGCTGTTCCATTGGAGGATTTCAGATTTCACTGGCGACATCCAATATTCACCTAGAATGGAACGTCAGATACAGGTGAGATTTATCATGTACATGACTGTGTTAACATAGATATGTTGCCAGTCAGTTAAATAACTGAAAAAAGATCCACCTTTTTTATACAGGTTTACGACAGTTGCATTATATTTAACACACACACTCATATATATATATATATATATATATATATATATATATATATATATATATATATATATATATATATATATATATATATTGAAACCGTGGCTTAAAAAACGCTGTATATACGGGATGATTCTATTAAACTGTAAAGCTTTTACCTTGTACGGTCTAAAGACTGCGGCGTTTTTCCAACTGATTTTAGGGCATCTCAAGTATTTTGTATAATGACCATCAGAACACGACGATAGAACATGGTGAAAAAAAAATTGTTACAGTGCTTCAAAAACATCTTCATATAACAGAGATGGCTAAGAATGTCATTCATTGTTGCTAAAAATAGCTAATATGAAAGTTAAGGAAATGAATCTAAAATCCCCCCAAAATCATTAATTTTCTATTATTAAATTGTCCCACACTATCCTCACTGTCAAATAAACCCACCAATCTTTCTCAAATAAATGGGAGTGATAAACCGAATCCATCGGTAAAAGAAATCACAATTATCAAAACCTGTAATAATATTAAGTTCATCAATAATATTAAGTGTCGCACCGCACTTCCCCCTCTCAGAACGTCTGAAAATAACTGTCACTGTTTTAAATGTTCTGTATCTCATCACTTTACCTCACTTGGTTGACCTTCTGGGCGCCTTCACATAGCTTGTGATCACCACTAAGTACTTGTCTAATGATCCCATAGATTACTACCTATGGGTTATATTCCATTCATGTTTCTGTACGAACTCACACACTCAAATGGACGTACGAACTTATGCATGCTAATGAGCGAACTAGCATGTATGCTATTCTACCCTGATGTACGTGCGTTTCCATGTCTCGTGTACGCCCTATGTGGCGCACTGACGTACGTACACGATTGCAATTCTCTGACGCCATAATAATGTGATTTTTGGGTAACCAGGTCATTAGCGCGCAAGTCATCTCACGAATGCGATCAATAATGTTATGACTTTTGTCTTGTCTGAACATCCTGAGGAAGTCACTGTTTATAAATTTTATTTTCCGGTTCCAAATCATTTGAGACTATACTGTTTAAGCATCCAACTGCCTGTCACTCCGTTATCGACCTAATTTTAATTGTTAATATATATCCAGTGCCCATTACATATAAAAGTATGTGTGTGTATGTATTTATAATAAAGCTCAGTATTTAGTCATGGTGTGCTTCAATGAACGTAGCAGTTATGACTTGTACCATCAACAGATGGTCTAATTTTTTTCAGTTTTACATCAGTTATATTTCAACAGAGATCTTTCACATTCACAATTGATCTGATCCCAATTATCTGCCAAGAGCAACCAGATTCGCTGAACAGCATCACCAATAAGGAATAAATGTGCTTCGCTGCCGAACTTCTTAGTTCCAGAAGCGCTTTAGTCCTTCACACAGTTGAACATTGGAACAGCCTCCCAGAGGACGTCGTGCAATTGGAACTTTAGAAGTTCAACGAAAATGCAATTCATTATTACCGTAATTCTGTTCTTGCATTTAAATCAGTTTTTATCTCTTTATTAATTTACAACAATTTATTTTCCCTTTTTTAATAAGTGGGATCTCTTCTTTGAAAGATTGAATTTCAAATCAATGGCCCCTGTGGGCTTGTTCATTTGAACAGGTTTCATCATCATCCTCCTCCTCCTGCCTCTCCTCCTCATCCTCCTCCTCCTCCGCCTCCTTCCTCCTCCTCCTGATGTCCCCAGGATGGAGTTTGGAATAGAAAAATGTGCCTTAGTCAACATACAAAAGGGCAAAGTAACAAGGACTGAAGGGATAAAGCTACCAGATGGAAACAACATCAAACACATAGATGAGACGGGATACAAATACCTGGGAATAATGGAAGGAGGGGATATAAAACATCAAGAGATGAAGGACACGACCAGGAAAGAATATATGCTGACTCAAGGCGATACTCAAGTCAAAACTCAACGCCAGATATATGATAAAAGCCATAAACACACGGGCAGTGCCAGTAATCAGATACAGCGCAGGAATAGTGGAATGGACGAAGGCAGAACTTCGCAGCATAGGCCAGAAAACGAGGAAACATGACAATACACAAAGCACTACACCCAAGAGCAAATACGGACAGACTATACATAACACGAAAGGAAGGAGGGAGGGGACTACTAAGTATAGAGGACTGCGTCAACATCGAGAACCGAGCACTGGGGCAATATATGAAGACCAGTGAAGACGAGTTGCTCAAGAGTGCATGGGAAGAAGGACTGATAAAAGTAGACGAAGACCCAGAAATATACAGACAGGAGAAAGACAAGCAGAACAGAGGAATGGCATAACAAACCAATGCACGGACAATACATGAGACAGACTAATGAACTAGCCAGCGATGATACATGGCAATGGCTACTGAGGGGAGAGCTCAAGAAGGAAACTGAAGGAATGATAACAGCGGCACAAGATCAGGCCCTAAGAACCAGATATGTCCAAAGAACGATAAATGGAAATAACATATCTCCCATATGTAAGAAGTGCAATACGAAAAATTAAACCATAAACCACATAGCAAGCGAAGTCCGGCACTTGCACAGAACCAGTACAAAAAAAAGGCATGATTCGGTAGCAAAAGCCCTCCACTGGAGCCTGTGCAAGAAACACCAGTTACCTTGCAGTAATAAGTGGTACGAACACCAACCTGAAGGAGTGATAGAAAACGATCAGGCAAAGATCCTCTGGGACTATGGTATCAGAACAGATAGGGTGATACGTGCAAATAGACCAGACGTGACGTTGATTGACAAAATCAAGAAAGTATCACTCATTGATGTCGCAATACCATGGGACACCAGAGTTGAAGAGAAAGAGAAGGAAAAAATGGATAAGTATCAAGAGCTGAAAATAGAAATAAGAAGGATATGGGATATGCCAGTGGAAATTGTACCCATAATCATAGGGACACTAGGCACGATCCCAAGAATCTGGATAAACTAGAGGCTGAAGTAGCTCCAGGACTCATGCAGAAGAGTGTGATCCTAGAAACGGCGCACATAGTAAGGAAAGTGATGGACTCCTAAGGAGGCAGGATGCAACCCGGAACCCCACACTATAAATACCACCCAGTCGAATTAGAGGACTGTGATAGAGAGAAAAAAATAATAATAATAATAAACACCGAGATATAAAATTTTTTTCAATTCTTCAATTTTATTAGAATGTTTTAATCTTTTAAGTCTTACTGACTGTTTTACTAATATATGAATGAATCAAATTAGCAGCTTTTGACGCAATGTTTTCAGCAAGCAGAATGAAGGGAGCGGAGTTTAGGAATGTGTTCTTTTAGTCTACGAAATATTCACTCATACATTAAGAAATATTCTTAATGTATGAGTGATTTGATTAATCTGATTCTTTGATTAACAAAATATATTTTTATGTGATTAACAAAATATAATTTTATATGCTCAAGAAGACACAGAGATAGAGAGATAAAGGGAGAGTGTGCTTGAGATTGTCACCAAAAATGCTGAATATTTCAGTTCATAAATTCAAGTAATAAGATAACATCATGCTTGTCAAGGAAATGAACCACAGTCAGTTTTTAATTGAATGTCCGTTAAATGACTCGGTTTTCGCGCAGCAGCCTCCGATGTTCATTGGCAAGTAAAAAAAAAATAAAAAAAACTAAAAATAGCCGAATGAATACTTGAAAAATGAAACATGCAACTTAAACAAATATAAAGTGGTGAAAGGAGAAATTATATAGTTCCTAAACTCCCAATCTACACCTGGTGATCGAAAGGAAATAGCAAACTATAAGAAGGGAAAAAGACAACTGTAAACAGTCATACAATAATAGAAGAGCAAGTTTAAAAGTAGGATAGCAAGGGAAAAAAATTTACATTCATCTAAGCTTTATCGTTTTTTTATTATTCCTCTGCTGTTTTTTTCACTTCATACGATGGTTTGAGAGAGAGAGAGAGAGAGAGAGAGAGAGAGAGAGAGAGAGAGAGAGAGAGAGAGATAGAAATGAAAACCACAAGGGCTTCAAATCTGTAACCTATTCCCCAAGAGAGAAATGGGAAAGACGCATAATGGTTCTTTCGTCATCTTTCAGATTTTTCAAGCACATTTTCATAAATTAATTAACGTTTGCGCTAATCAAGAAAAAACCGCCATCGACCCCGAATTAACTTTGAATTCAAAGTATATAGGGAGAAGAGGTTAATGAGATTTAGAACCACGACCAATTATATCATATTTTCCTTTTTATTACCAACAAAATAAAATATGCAAGAAAGCAACAACAACCCTTTTTATCGATATTACCTTCAATAATAAAGAAAAAATAGTCCTTTATTCGCGTCTTATTATTCTAAACAACGTACACAACGTTGTATTTATTCATTTCAGGATAATATTGATCAATTTTTCAAAGAATATTTGGGAATCCAAATTTATGAAATCTATCTTCTTTGGGGATAGAGATGCTAACTACATTGCTGGTTTCATAAATCTTTCCTTTTTGCTGTTTTTCTATGACCGTTTGGGCTACCGTCGAAATGCCGTCGATAGCAGTTCGCCGAATTACTCCAATCTTTTTACATTTAATTGAAACATTGAAATCATCATTCTCATTCTCATCCTCTTCATTAAAACTATCATGAATTTCTAAAATGTTAACATTGTCTATTTCTCCTTCTTCATTATTATTAATTTTACTATTATCTGTTATGAGGAAAGGAAAACCGTTATTATCATTACCACTTAATGTAATAGTATTGGCCAAATACGGCCAGGTATGGACAACATTTTATAGTTCTATTATAAGCCATGTTTTTTTGAAGTTGCACAAATGGTAATCCTAATGCCCAATCAGTACAGTTATTATCATTTATCCAACACCGTAGCATTTGCTGAATATCTCCATTAGCTCTTTCAACCGACCCTTGCGACTGCGGGTGGCGAGGACTGCTATGGATAATTTTCAAGTCCGACCATATATCCTTTAATTCATTATCGTAGCATTGAAATTCATGACCATTATCACACTGTAAAATCTTGCGACATCCGAAAAGAGTAAAAATATTCACTAGAATTTTTAGTACTGTATTAGTACCTTTATTTAACATGTGCTTTAAAACACAAAATTTAGTAGTATGATCCTGGTAATTCAAAATATAGCGAGCATCGTAAGTTTTAAAAGAGATGTCAATCAAATCCACCTGTCCCCGTTCCCCAAAACCCTCTGATATAATCGGTAGATTGGGGGGATGAAGAAGAAGTAGCCCTTGATTTTTTTTATACAAGAAATACATAGAGATAAATAAGTCTGGATTTGAAAATGAGTTATATTAGCAAATCCCATAGTGTACTTCAATTGGTGATAGGTTCTTTGATTTTTGCCGTGACTGCAATTCATATGAGCTTCGTGAATGACTTTAAACAAACCTTCATGCGCAACTACGAGAAAATTATCATTACCATTGTTCGTTTTTTTTTAGCCAACTGTTTGACCCCACTTTCATCGTTTTCAGTGCAATAATATTTGTGTAGGTAATATACTATGGAAGTTTTTTTTTTCATTATTTTCCTCTGACAAAATTTTAATGTATTCCTCAATGGTTTGACGTTTGTTATAGATCTATTATTGTCATCTCCTCCTTTGTAAAAGTTATTTAGTTTTTTGTAAAATGCTTCTTCCATCATCATTACCTACGAAAAAAAGGAAAATAATAAAATATGAAAATTAATCATTATCTTAAATGGCCGAGTTATTCACGTTATAAAAAGATTTTTATTAACAACAAAGTAAAATATAAAAGAAAACCACAACAACCCTTTTTATCATTATTACTTTCAATAATAAAGGAAAAAAATGGTCCTTTTTTCGCTTCTTGTATTTATTAATTTCAGGATAAAAGTGATCAATTTTACAAATGATATTTGGAAACCCAAGTTTATGAAACCTATCCTCTTTTGGTATAAAAACGCTAACAATATTACCTGGTTCGTAAACCTTTTCCCCCTTTTGCCGTTTTTCTATAACCTTTTGGGCTACTTTTGAAATGCCGTCAATAGCGGTTTGTCGAATTTTTCCAATTTTTTTACATTTAACTGCAATATTAAAATCCTCATCATCATCATCTTCTTTATTAAAACTATCATCATCTTTATTATGAATTTCTAAAATTTTGACATTATTCATTTCCAAGTCTTCTTCTTCATTATTATTAATTCTACTATTATCTGTAATATTGGATTAATTGGGGGATATTGGCCAAATATGGCCAGATACAGACAACATTTTATAGTTCTGTTAGTTCTGTTATAAGGTAAATATTTCTGAAGTTGAACAAATGGTAATTCTGATACCCAATCCTTGCAGTTATTATCACTTATCCGCATCCAAGCATTTGTTGGATATCCCCATTAAATTTTCGACCGATCCTAGTCCCCTCCCCGTTTTATAAGTCAATGGTGACTTTTATAACAGACTCAATAGGTGTAAGCAATGTTTTTGCTGAATATTTTTGCCATGATATCAAGCAGGGATAAAAATTCTCCATTCTATAGAGAGAGAGAGTATTAGCAGAGTCTGAAACACTTGATTTTACTTTAAATCTGAATCATATAATATGCCTTTTACCATGGAGGAATTTTTTATTTGCTCTTAGTAACAGTAAAAACACTGCACCTGGACCTGATGAAATTTTATATGAAATGATGAAGAATACTTCAAACGAAACTAAATTTTCATTTTAAGCATTATTAATACATTTTTTAAGAGTGATTACCCTAGTGTTTGGGAAATGGCGACAGTTTTACCCTTTTTCAAGCCTGGGAAAGATTCATCTGTCCTTATAAGCTATAGACTAATAGCTTCAACATCCTGTTTTTGCAAACTTAATGAAAAAATTGTAAATTTTAGGTTGGTATGGTTTTTAGAATCAAAGAAGATAATATCATCATCTCAATGTGGCTTTCGCCGTATGCACTCTTGCACAGATGTATTGATACGTTTGGAGAATGCAATTTGTCAGGCATTTGCTTCCAAGCAGCATTATGTGGCGGTTTTTTTTCTTTGACCTAGAAAAGGCTTATGATACTACCTGGAGGCATGAAATCATGAAAGTCTTGTATGAAATTGGTCTGCGTGGAGAACTACTACTTTAATTTTATTAAAGTTTTTTTTTTAAAACCGTTATTTTAAAGTCTGAGTAGGTAGTACTCTGTCTAATTTGAAAGAACAAGAGGAAGAAGTACCACAGGGAAGTGTGTTAAGTGTCCCTCTCTTTGCCTTAGCCATAAATGGGAATGTCTCAAAAATTCCAAAAGATGTAATGTCAACAATGTTCGTTGATGATTTATCTATTTCGTGTGCTGCATCTAAAATGTCTGTTGCAGAGCGAAAACTTCAGTTGATAATAAATAAAGTTAACAGTTGGGCAGCTGAGCATGGTTTTAAATTTTCCACTGCCAAAACTGTTGTTATGCATTTCTGCCATATCAGAGGGGTTCATCCAGACCCAGATCTGTTTTTAAATGGACAAGAGACTCGCATGTGTACTGGAAACAAAGTTTTTAGGCCTCATCTTTGTTAGCAGGTTAACATGGGAAGCTTATCTTAGGAGCCTCAAAGTCAAATGCATGAAGGCCTTAGATGTTTTAAAAGTCTTAGGTCATACAAATTGGGAGGCTGATAGGAAGCACTTGTTACATGTTTATAAAGCAATGGTTGCTTCAAAATTGGCATATGGGTCAGAAATCTACTCATCAGCAACTACAAGAAGATTAGATAGATACTTTGAATGCAGTTCACCATGGGGTAATTAGAATTGCAACAGGAGCCTTTAGATCCTCTCCAATATCTAGTTTATTAGTGGATGCAGCTGAACTGCCCCTAGATTTAATAAGAAAATTTGCCCTGCTGAAATATTTGTACCGCATACAGAGAACTCCTAAGTCCGTAGCCTACAATACTGTTTTTTAAAGGCAATTTTTCTATTTATGAAAAATATGCTTTATATCCAAAGTCTTTTGGATACAGGGTAAAATGCGCACTAGAGGAGCTCAATGTAATAAAAGGAAATGTAATTCCAGCAAAATTTTCAAGATTCCCTCAATGGAAGTTGCCCTCTGTGAAATATTGTACATGGTTTTCTGGTTGCAAGGCAGATTGTTTACATGATATTCTTAAACAGAAATTTCTTTGTCGTGGTGAAAAGCATGATAACTCGAGGCAAATCTTTACCAATGGCTCCAAATTCAGTCCAGGCGTTGGGTTTGGAATGGGTACCAACCTTGACACGAGTGTTTGTGGTGCACTACCAAGTTCTGCTTCTATTTATACTGCTGAACATTTTAGCCTTTTAACAGCACTAGAGAATAATTTTACTATTTTTAGTGATTCCAAGAGTGCCTTGGAAGCTTTGGCATCTATTAATCCAGTACACCCTGTGGTACTGGAAATAACAGAGTGGCTCTTTTTATTAAAACAAAAACAGAAGGCAGTCAACTTCTGCTGGGTTCCTTCACATGTTGGTAGTGTTGGAAATGAACGAGCTGATGAACTCGGTAAGTCACGTACATACAAAAATCCAAGAAGTATAGCAATTCCTTGCTTCAGATTACCTTCCTGAAATTAAAAAGACAGTAGAATTAGTTTGGCAATTTTATTGGACAATAGAGAGCAATAATAAAATGAGAGAACTTACTGATGTAATCAACCCCTGGCTTTATATGTTAGAACACCGTCGGAAAGAGACTGCATTATGTAGGTGACGGATCGGCCACACACGGATTGGTTTTTTAATGAAAAATTGCCCTGACCATTTTGAGAGGATTGTCTTGTTCCCCTCACAGTAAAACATTTAATAGTAGAATGTCAGCAAGGAACCGTCACTTTAACATAGTTGAAAGAATGGATCTTAAACTGGATGCCATTATAGGAAGAGATTTTAATGAGGATAGCCTTTTTAGTCACCTTCAAGAAGCAGGTCTTCTTGAAAAAATTTAGGTTAGTTTGGTCATGATGTTTGTGTTTGTGTTTGTGTTAGCATATAAAACTTTGCCTAGGCATTATTCGTTTGCCCTAGTTTCTTATTAAAGCCCACTCTGAGATAGCACACACACCCACTAGATTTCAAACATTTAAAATAACGTCTTGCCTTACTCACCATAAATAAGAAAGCAAAAGATATACCACGAGAAAAAAAGCAATCTTCGAGATGGCAGACTCGTCGTTACCAGGTCGCCTTGGGCCACGATGTTCCTGAAGACATCGAAGGCGGAATTCTGAAAGCCCTCGATGTCCACCTTGTGGTACGTCGCTGAGAGCAGGTTGTGTAAGTAGACGACCGGTCCCATGAGTAGAGTGGAGATGAAGATGCTTATCCATACCTGTTTGTAAAGGGGATATTGGTGGTTGTGAATATTTTTGCCCACTTCATATTAAAAATATTAGTACCAAGAAAGGTCCTCGTTGTAGTCAACCGTTATGTAATTAAGATGCGAAATTAATTTGCTTACAATCCTTATTTATTCAAGAGTAAAATGCATTTTTCAAAGATTTTTTTATTCATGTTTTTTATCAGCTAAAATTGCGAGATTTTACAAGGCAAATATCCTATAAAGAATATAGTCTAGTTATTTGGAATGATAAAAAATTCTCCTTTTTTATTAAACAGTGTGGATTGTAAATGTGCTTACCTATAAAGTAAACGGTGAGAATCACAAAGGTACTTAACCTGTAAAGTAAAGGGTGGGGATTACAAAGGTACTTACCTGTAAAGTAAAGGGTGGGATTACAGAGTTACTTACCTGTAAAGTAAATGGTGAGGATTACAAAGGTACTTGACTGTAAAGTAAAGGGTGGGAATCACAAAGGTACTTACCTGTTAAGTAAACGGTGGGGATTACAAAGGAGTTAACTGTAAAGTAAACGGTGGAGGTTACAAAGGTACTTACCTGTAAAGTGAATGGTGAGGATTACTAAAAATTTACTTGTAAAGTAAAGGGTGGGGATTATTAAGGATTTACCTGTAAAGTAAAGGATGGGGATTACTAAGGATTTACCTATAAAGTAAAGGGTAGAGATTATTAAGGATTTACCTATAAAGTAAACAGTGGGGATTACAAAGGTTCTTACCTGTAAAGTAAATGGTGGAAATCACAAAGATACTTACCTGTAAAGTATAAAGTAAACAATGGGGATTACTAAGGATTTACCTGTAAAGGGTGGGAACCACAATGGTACTTACTGTAAAGTAAAGGGTGGGGATTACTAAGGACTTACCTGTAGTGGGTGGCGATAACTAAGGATTTACCTGTAGAGGGTGGGGATTACTAAGGATTTACCTGTAAAGTATATGGTGGAGATTACTAAGGATTGACCTGTAAAGTAAATGGTGGAGATTACTAAGGATTTACCTGTAGAGGGTGGGGATTACTAAGGACTTACCTGTAGAGGGTGGGATTACTAAGGATTTACCTGTAAAGTAAATGGTGGAGATTACCAAGGATTTACCCGTAGAGGGTGGAGATTACTAAGGATTCGCCTGTAAAGTGAATTTTGAAGATTACCAAGGACTTACCTGTAGAGGGTGGAGATTACTTAGGATTTGCCTGCAAAGTAAATGGTGGAGATTACTTAGGATTTACATGTAGAGGGTGGGGATTATTAAGGATTTACCTGTAGAGTGTGGGGATTACAAAGGTACTTCCCTGGTAAGTAAAGAGAGGGGATTACAGAGGCTCTTACCTGTTACGTTACCTGTAAAGTATACGGTGCGGATTGCTGAGGATTTACTTGTAAAGTAAACGGAGCAAGAACAGCCAGCGCCCGGTTCTTTTGTTTCGGGGACCTCGAGAATAAGCCTACGTACTCTCTGTAATGTGGGGCGGTGAACTCGACGACGTTCGTCCGAGGGTCTGCGAAGATATAGTAGACGTTTTGGGTTGATTTTTCGAAAGAATATTCTAAAAATGGCCAATTTGTCAACCGAATTTCGTGTGAATATGGTTGCGTATACAGGCGCAGACGTCTTGACTGTAGAATTTTGCGTAAAATCATAGCCCTTCTCTTTATACTGAATAGATATCAAACAAGGGGAATTGATTATCATTACTTCTGTGTGTAACTGAATTCACCTAAGTAGTACTTTATATATTGCAAATCCAAGTTGCCAACATGTTTATGATATTTTTTACACTTGTTCAACTGAGAGAACCTTACACGTTACGCCAATGAAGCTGACAGAGAAGTGAGTCTCTCTCCTGGCAGCCTGACCAATCATCCCCGTCACGGTTCCATTAGGATAAGGAAGCCCCCATTTTCTGTCCTCGGCCACAATCGCTCGAAACCAAAGAATTAAATACTTAATAAAAAATACTTTCTGTCAAATAGTTCAGATTTAATATCGTGCATTTTCATATTAATATGTAAGTTACTTTGGTGACATTATTCTTTCTATCTTACAATCATGAAGGAATATTGTAGGCAGAAAGATTAAGGGTATATTTGATTCATACTCAAATCTAGAAAAGCTTAGGATATAATAGGGAAATAGGTATAGATGATAAGTTGTTCAGTGTATTTAAAATATTCATTACTGAACCATATCAAGAGTTACAATATCTAAAGAGGAGAGTCAAAGATTTTGTATACAAGTAAGAAACAATCGTGGCTATTACTAGTTGAGAAAACGTGTCAAGAATGAAGTGTGGACTGTTGATGTTTATAGATGTCAGTGCTGGCTGGGAATAGTGAAGAGGAACTGCAGAAGCTGGTGGAACTATCTGACATTTTTCACTAGTTGAAAACAACATTTAAGCAGAAATGAGATTGTGAGCGCCGATATAAAGAAGAAAATGGAACAATGATTCCCAATGATTATAGTGGAGACAATTTGTAACATTTAAACAAAAATTGCAGAGGTTAGTGACAGATTCTGAGAGTTTTTCCAAGAGAAGGAACTTGGTTGTTAGTGTACATAGAATCAAGGATGATGGAGAAATTCATAGCATGTAAACAGACAGTGTATATAGGAGGAGAAATATTAGAATTGATTATAAATAGAAATGAGGTCGTGAGTACATATAGAGTCAAGGAATATGGAAAAATTCATAAAATTTAAACACTTAGTTTAAAGGAGGAGAAATATTGGAATTGATTATAAATAGAAATGAGGTTGTGAGTTTATATAGAATCAAGAAAGATGGAGAACGTTCATAGCATTCAAACACTTAGACAGTTTATAGGAGGAGATTGGAATTGATTATAAATATTGAATGATTATTAGAAATGAGGTTGAGTTATATAGAATCGAGGAAGATGGAGAAAGTTCATAGCATTTCAACACTTAGTCAGTTTATAGGATGAGAAATATTGGAATTGATTATAAATAGAAATGAGGATACCTTGAATGGATATCTTTACATTACTTACAAGGTGTAAAACATATACAGCAGGTATCCCAAAAGTAAATATTTATTGAAATTTATAATGCATGTGAACGTATGTATACACAAATGTATGTATACACACACACACATATTTATGTATATATATATATATATATATATATATATATATATATATATATATATATATACATACATATATATATATACATACATATATATATATATATATATATATATATATATATATAAATATATATATATATACACATACATACACACATATATGAATTCAATAAATATTCACTTTCAGGACACCTGCCGTATATACGTTTTACATCTTATAAGTAAAGTAAAGGTATCTAATCCTGGCAGGTGTGAAATATACTGTAATATGCAAATAACCTCTTTAAAAGTTGTAGGTATTTTTCTCACTACGTAACAAGTGAATAATTATGGTAAACTGTTGAAGCCTTATGGGGGAAAATCTCAATACTAAAGACATTATGGGGAAAAATAGGTCAGAGTCAAATATCGGCAAAAAAAAAAAAAAAAAAAAAAAAAAAAAAAAAAAAAAAAAAAATATTATCATTATATTTCATATTCTATAGTGTCACTCTCAAGAAGGGAAAAAATAATAATGAATAGGAGATGGAAGAAAACGAAGAATTAATGGAGTAGTAACTATTGACAGAAGGATTGGTCAGTCATTTCCTCCATAAGCCTTCAATACTACGAACTCCATATATGAGTAAGGATATATATGATATTCCATACCGATTTTCTCCTTAAAAGATTAAGAAAAAGAATATGTGATAAAGGAAGTGATAAGAAAGAGAAAAGAAATGTATTTTTATTCTCATAAGGCTATAATAATAAGTATATTGCCTCTTTTATCAGTATTTACCAAAATTTAATCTTTTTTGTTAGTAGCCTACTAGCAGATTATTATTTTTCTTGAAAAAATGTTGTCGAGTCGTTAAATGTCGTTGAGTTTGAGCAATAATCGTTCTAAAGGGTATGTAATTTCATAAAAAAAGACATAAGTAATAAATCAGGTTATACAGCTTTAATTGCGTCAAGTATTATGCAGTTTTTTCCACTTAATTGTTGTAAACGACTTGGATGAGCAGACGAACTTGACGCTATTAAAAACGAAAACTGGTGACTCACGGGCGAAGAAATATTTAATCGAATAATTAACCTTTTAAGGGTATTTCCTTATTACCAAAATGTTTAATCTAGACTTTAAGAACTTTCAGCAATAGATTTTACAAAGGTACAAGACAAATTCAGATGGACAATGGCTTAAATCGGAGAGTTTGTGACAAGATGTTTAGACTTCTCTTACAGACAAATGCTGATTAGTTCGTCTAGTCGCCACCAGGGCGATGCTGGCCCCAGTGACCGGAGCGCCGGTGACTAGAGGTGATTAAGTACGAGAAGCTGGCGATGTTTTTTGTTTATTATTTAATAGTGCTAGTGCGTTGAGAACTTGCAATTGCTGGGATTGGTACGGGACGTCTTCCCTGAGAGATATGGAATGACATCTGTCGGGTAAATAAAGGCGAAATAATCTTATATAACCATAATTGTGCGCCAGTCAAGTCGGCCACCTTGATAGCAGTAGACACTCTCGATGTCATTAGTATGTCGTGATATTCCGAATATTATTTTCGTAATTTCCAAATAATATTGTTGCATGAATGTAATGGCGATTTAATTTCCCATTCATAATATTATTTACCTTCTATGTGCCACATATTACATGATATATGTTGATCCTTTTTTACAAAAACGTATGTAGTCAAGTATAGACTTATATAGGTCCAGCGGTTTGCTGCTTGTGTCGAGACTCGTCTTGTGAACCTGTATTTCGTCAAGTCATTATGACCAGTAGGGTAGTGTAGGCCTGTAAGATACAATCAGTATACTATTTACAATTAAGTTTTTTTTCTTTATTACATGTAAAGGCAGCGTTGGGAATGTTCAACGAAATGAGTTTTATCAAAGTGGACGTTTTTGAAACTATAATTCACACTCGATGAGAGCAGTTTTCAGGACGATGTGAACAAATGATAATAAATAGCTTCGGTTAGTTGATTCGAATTACAAACAGTTGTATTTTATACGTGTAACAAATGTAACAAACCCTGGTTTCGTTTGTCTCCATCAAACGATGTGTAGTATAGATTATAGTAATATAGTGATAGCAGGGAAGTTATAAGCTTGGTAGCTTAGTCGCTTATAGACCTAAACCATCCAAACCATTCTAATTTCGTAAGATACTCTATCATCTAAAACTTATTCAGATTTCAAATTGATTTCGAATATTTAAAAAAAACAATCTCTTTATGTTAACAGTTATCAATCATCCTGCTATGGGAAAAAGTATGGTAGCGCTATGAATAAACATCTTAGCCAAGAATGCTAGGCCCATACGAATTGATTCATTAGATATTTTCATACTTTTTCCCGTTTTTCTAGGATACTTTCGTTCAGTATGAGTCGAAATTAACTTCATGCTTTAGTTCTTATTCGTCAGTATATAGTATCACCAATAATAAACACTTTAGCCAAGAATGCTAGGCCTATACGAATAAATAATTAGATGTTTTCATTTTTTTTTTTTTTGCCTTTATAGAATAATTTCCTTCCGTAAAAGTCGAACTTAACTTCCTGCTTTAGTTCTTATTCGTCAGTTCTTTCCATGTGCCGTTCAAAAGCCTTAAAATAGAAAGAAATGGGACTAGACCTTTCTGAGTATTAGGGTTGCTTGGTCATATTCAATGATCATACTGTGGACTTCGTAATTTTTGTTATGGGGTTTCAAAAGATTTTAAAAGTATTGAATGTTGGCTTTATGATTTATTTTACTTTTTAATTTTTTTTGTTGGTTTTGTTATAAAACACCTTTTTTACATATTGTGGTAAAGTCTCTTGAGAATGCACACACACTATATATATATATATATATATATATATATATATATATATATATATATATATATATATATATAATATATATATATATATATATATATATATATATATATATATATATATATATATATATATATATATATATATATATATATTAGTATGTGTGTGTTTGCATTCTCAGAGACTTTACCACAATATGTAAAGGTG
>NC_087203.1:17513740-17521240 GCF_015104395.2 Macrobrachium nipponense
ATTAAGGATTTTGACCTTTCCCAAGCAGCTGATCATCGTATCCTGTGCCAAGATCTCTTTTTGGGTCTAACGATTTCCATTAATGCTTCCATCTCCTCAAAAACCCTGGTCTCTAGTTGCTCCTTCGTCTCAGCAAGGTCGAATTCAAGTTGAACTTTCCTCCTAATCAGGTCATTCATCTTTCCATTTGCCGTCGCTTGTTCTGCTACAACAGATTTAGATTCTTTCAGTAAACCGCTCGACTTCCAATTGTTTGGGTGCATTCATTTTCCAGTCAAAGGATCTCGCTATCCTTCTTCAGGTTCTGTTTTCTCAGCTTTTCCAGTTCCTCGTTTTTCTCAGCTAATTCTCTTTTACATTTGTCGAGCTCTTTCAAATTTTCGTGGGCCATCTGTGTCTGAATGGTGAGGACTTGTAACTCGTCCTCTAAGCCTTTCATCTTCAAGGTCTTTTTCTCGTTCTCCCTCTTCAGCTTTTCTATGCTCTTCTCTTTCCTTCCATTCTCTTTTCGAAGTCCTTCCAGGTCCTGATTCAGCTTGTTCATTTTCATTTGTATTTCTTCTCGGCTTTTATCGTTTTGCTGTAGATCTCGATGCAAAGTGTCCTTCTCCATCGAGAGAACTGCGACCGTGTTTTCCAAAATAATTAACATCTGGTCTCTCTCCTCATTTTCCTTCCTTTGGACTTCTGTAATCTTCGCCTTTTCAATCATTTCGCTTTTCAGCTTCTGCATCTCTTCGGAAATTGAACTGATCTTTCTTTCCTTTTCTTTGTTTAGTCGTTCGAGGTCTCTGATGTGTTCTTCCATCTGCAGTCCTACTACGGTCAGGCCCTCTACCTTGTCTAGTAATTCGTCGATCAGCTGATCCTTTTCTAATCTCTCTTTCTCAAACCTCAAGAAAAGATTTTCATTTTCCTTAATTACTTCCTCGAACTTCCGACTTGTATTCAAATTCCTTGTTTCTTCTTCACTATCTGGATGGTAGCCTTCTTCATTCCTGGAACGTCTGTATACTACTTCGTTATCCGAAACATGGTCTTCTTCAAAGCCAGAGTGATCAATTTCGTCCTCCTGATTTCCAGCCTCATCAAGACAGGCAGAGCTGTCCGAGGCCATGAAATCGACAAAGAAGTGAACCATTTTAATGCTAAATCCACGAAGTATAAATACTCCAGTGAATAGCATAACAATAATGGCAAACAATGTAATCACTCGGGAGACTTGAAGCATGGAGTCGAAGCATGTGCAAGCACAACTGTAAGCAAACTAAGAAACATCTTTGTTCGTTACAAATGAACTATATTTGCCTTATCGTTACTTTCCAAAAATCCCACGTGACGTGTCTGGATTCTATTTCAGGAGTCATTTCTGGTTCCGCCGGAGCCGATCCTGTCTTCGAATGTTTGCTGATCCCCGGACGCAGTAGAGGTTACTGGATTCCGGAGTCAATTTGGGCTTCACGGGAGCTGCTTCCGTCTCCCATATGTATCAGAAGAGGGGAATTCCTATGCAGTCCCCCAGGGACTTTCTGAAGATCCTGGAGCCAGTCTTCACACATGCTCACACACAAGCGCGCTCCTGCACACACACACATACTATATATAGACATATATGATATATATATAGATATATATATTATATATATATATATATATATATATATATATATATATATATATATATATATATATATATATATATGTGTGTGTGTGTGTGTGAACTCTATTTTTAGTACAAAACAGCTGACAACAGATACACGATTTAGGCCATAAATAAGAAAGCTAATTAGAATGCAAATTTATTATCGACAAAATACTTTAGTACAAGAATATCAATTTGATAGTTTGCCTCCTCAGTTCCTGCTGCATTTTTATAGGACAGGAGTACTGTCGACACTGTTGACCTTTGACATGGAAATATATTTTAAATACTTGTTATCATTTCCATAAAAATAATTATATTTTGTATTAATAAATCCCGTCAACTCAAATTCATCTTTTAAATTAAGTAATCTGTATGTCCCTAAATTTACACAAGTTTATAAGTGGGCTGTTGACTCTAGTTTTAGCTTAAAATGGGCTAATACATTTTCACTTTCAAAGTATAAGCTCAGGATTTAGCATAAATTGGCCAGTTTATTTCATCCTTATAAGTACTACCGGCAATATACTTTCACTTTATAAGTATTAGCTCATGTTTTAGAATAAGTTTTCCAATATATTATAACTTTATAGTTGTTAGCTTAGTTTCAAGTAAAAATTGGTCAAAATATTTCCTTTTATAAGTATTCTCTCTTATTTCAGTGTAATTTGGTTCATATATTTTTAATTTAAAAGTATTAACTTGGTTTCAAGTGTGAATTGACAAACATATTTTCTCGTTATTAGTATTAGCTTAGGCCTTAGGGTATAATGTAAATTGACCAATATATTTTCACAATATAAGTATTAGCTCAATTTTAAGTATGAATTGTCCAATACATCTTTACTTTATAAGTATCAGCCTAGGTTATTGTAAATGACAAAACGTTTCCATTTTATAAATATTAGCTCAGTCTTAAGTATAAATTGGCCAATATATTTTTTCCTTTATTAATATTAGCTGGGGCATTTTTACTTAAGTGTCAGATCAGGTTCCAATATAAATCGACCAATATATTCCATCTATACAAATGTTACCTCGATTGTATAGTCTATAGTAGATTCACATCAACCTTGCATTTGATGTCTAGGCAAGTCCCGTAAGACGCTCCTGATTGGATGTTGATAAGCCAACCACTGCCCTGTGATTGGCTAATCAACAGCCAATCAGGAGCGTCGTAAAAGACTGGTCCAGACATCAAATACATGGTTGATGTGAATCTAATATAGTATATTCTCACTTTGTAAGTACTAAGTCATTTGAAATTCTCAGAAGCGTTCAGATTCCAGTTCAGTTCAGTTTTTCAGTTCCTAGAACCTATACGATACTACCTCTGAGGCGTGACGTCACGAGGTTACGAGATGCGGAAGGTGATTTGCTCCAAAACCAGAGACACAGACGCTGCTAAAAATCCAATGACGACGACAATAAACGCAGCCTGAAAAGGATGGAATATTCTCACGGTTAGATTTGTTGAAACTGTACGTAAAGATCGCCACTAGCAGTCAGTTATACCTGCATAGTTATGGCCGCGCAGTCGGCCTGTACAATTAAAACTGAACCCAAGCTATACCTCAGGCAAAACTGAACGTTATTGGGTTCAGTTTTGCCTTTGCAGGCATAACTGAACGTTAGTGGCGGCCTTTAAGATATATAGTTGTGTTTTATCTAATTTTGACGCAATACAAAATCTTCTATATGTTAAGAAAATTTTATTGGGAAAATTCTTAGAGCAATGCGTACAGAATTATAATTCGATTTTGGCAAATTTTTACCCAATACAAAATCTTCTTCACGTTAAAAAAATTATTTTTTAAAAGGTGTGTGTGTGTGTTTGTTTGTGTGTGTGTGTGTGTGTGTGTGCGAGTGTGCGTGCATGCGTGTAATGTACACTTACATATTATATATATATATATATATATATATATATATAATATATATATATATATATATATATATATATATATATATATATATATATATATATATATATATATATATATATATATATATATATATATATATATATATATATATATATATATATATATATAGTTATATATATATATATATATATATATATATATATATATATATATATATATATATATATATAGATATATATATATATATATATATATATATATATATATATATATATATATATATATCTATATATATATATATATATATATATCTATATATATATATATATATATATATATATATATATATATATATATATATATATATATAGATAGATATATACTGCACAGGATATGATGCCCTGTCAGTATGTAAACATCTGCAAAGGTCTGTTAATGCCATTACAAAGTGGGCTGATGAGAAATGTTTTAAATTCTCCTCCTTTAAAACAGTTTCTGTAAGATTTACTAGGTGCCAGCGAGTGGAAGAGGTTTCCCACACTTAGTTTAAAAGGATCTATCATTCCTTATGAAAATGAAGTGAAATTTTTGGGAATGACCATTGACCAGAAATTGACATGGGCCAGCCACATAAACGCCTTAAAGATTAAGGTTAAACAATCTCTGAATATTTTAAAGGTTGTTTCTGGATTTAGTTGGGGAGCTGATAAAAAATCCCTGCTGAGACTATATGACTCGTTGTGTAGATCCAAGCTAGACTATGGCTGTCAGATTTATTCCTCAGCTTGTCAAACCAGGCTGAAGGAACTGGACGTTGTACACAATATGGGGCTGAGAATATGCTCAGGGGCTTTTAGAACTTCGCCTGTTGAAAGCATATATGTTGATACTAACCAACTTCCCCTTGATCTGAGAAGGCAAGAACTAGGATTAAGGTACATGGCTAGAATTAAAAGTGCTCCCAAAAATCCCTCCTTCCAGGTGCTGAGGGAAGCAGACTCACGGGTCTTTTCTGGTATAAGATCCTCTAGACCATTCCAAGTTAGACTAAATGAAGATGTTAGGGGTAATCATCTTAAATCCCAGAAAGTCATGGAAGTAAAACATCCTGTGTATCCTCCATGGCTTATTCCAGAAGCATCCGTGTGCAAAAAAGCATATAACAAAAAAGACTGTCCTGAGGAAGAGATTAGGGGAAAATTCTTGGAGCACGAAACTGTCCATACTAATGTGACAAAATATATACGGATGGATCAAAGTCAGGTAGTGGTGTTGGCTGTGCAGTTATCCTTGGTGATACAGCATATACAGCTAAACTACCTGACTTTGCATCCATATTCACAGCAGAATTAACAGCCATAGTCTCTGCCCTGGATATAGTTGTTCAAAGTAGCGACACTAATTTTGTCATTTACTCTGATTCCAAAAGCACTTTAGAAGCTATTAAAAAATTCTATAGCTCCATCCGTTAGTTCAAAAAGTTCAGGAATCGCTCCTCCATTTGTATTATTTGCGTAAATCTGTCTCTTTCTGTTGGGTCCCTTCACATGTGGGGATTTGCGGAAACGAGATGGCAGATAGGGAAGCGAAAGCTGCTAGTGTCTCATCAGAAACAGCCTTTAGTAAAGTGCCTCATACAGATCTAAAAGGTCCTTTTAGGTCTTATATTTTAAGCAAATGGCAAGAAAGATGGACTTCTCCTCATCTTGCCAATAATAGAAAGTACAGAAATATTAGAAATAATATATTGCCGTGGCCTTATTCTCTCCAGTCTGATAGGCGAACAGAAATATTTTTAAGCAGACTGAGGATTAGGCACACTTATTTGACCCATCAGTTTATTTTAGAAGGGGGCAGCCTCCCAGAGTGTGCTTGCGGTGGCGAGATGCTAACAGTGGAGCACATTCGGGTTGCTTGCCCCAGATATTTTAACCAGAGAGAGATATATCTTAGGGGTAAATCCCTTTGTGATATTTTGGGAGATGAAGCAGATATTTCTGCTCTCATCTCCTTTTTAAAGTCTATAAATATTTTTAATAACATTTAATTATTTTTTATCTATCACATCATAGATATATATATTTATTATTAAGCATTTTCTTCATTCATTTCTTCATTAATTCATTCATTTCTCATATGGTCATTTATATATGAACCATTTTCTTCATACACTTATTAACTCATTCATATCGTAATTTATTTAATCTCCATTACGGCGCTGAATGGCTTCTTTGGCCCCAGTGCCTGGGCTTTTGCCCTAAAACTCATACATCCATCCATTCATCGACGTGGTTCGGAAGTGACGTTAAGCTGTTGGTCCCGTTGCTGAATAACCACTGGTTTCATGCACCGTAAAAACACTATACAAACAAGCAAATAATATCTCTAACAAGTTTCTTATGCAAATTACTTAAAAGATGGTGAATGCTCGACCAACATGGCACATTCGAGAAAATAAAATTTTGACTCCTACTCAATTCGGGTCACAATTAAACATGTCTACATTAGACTCTCTCTCTTTTCTAGAAGATCATATACACAGAGGATTTGAACGAAAACAGATAACTGTAGCTGTCTTTTTTTGACATTGAAACCGCAGTTTTCAAGTGAGAATTGATAATGCATTGTCCAGAACATTTCCAATTGAAAATGGAGTCCCTCAGGGAAGTGTGCTTAGTGGCGCACTGTTTGCTTTAGCAATTAATGATATTAGTAAAACTTTACCTACTGGAATTAAAAGCAACCTTTATTTGGATGATTTTGCCATATATTATTCAGCATCTCGCATTAAACATGCAGAGCGCATTATTAACAAAACTATGATAAAAATAGATGAATGGACATGATCTGTGGGATTTAAATTAGCCTTACATAAGACCCAAGCAATCGCTTTTTATATAGATAAAAGGTGGATGAAAAATGAAGAAATAGATTTGAAAATCAGAAGTCATAATATACCAATTGTCCAAACTGCAAAATTTCTAGGATTAGTACTTGATATTCACTTAAACTGGAAAGCCCACATAGCATACGTGAAGTCAAAATGCAAAAAAGTTTTAAACCTAATTAGAAAATTATCAAGTACTACATGGGGAGCAGATATACAAACCCTTACAATGCTATATAAAGCAACAGTACTGTCTATCATTGATTATGGCAGTGAAATATACGGCTCGGGTTCAGACACAACACTGAAATTATTAGACTCAGTTCACAATGAAGGCCTTAGAATATGCTCAGGAGCCTTTAGATCATCACCAACCTCTTTACAGGTTGAATGTGGTGAACTACCTCTCTCTCTCCATAGAGAGTTAGTAACAATGACGAGCGCCCTAAAGATTCAGTGTAGTGATTCACCAACAAAAAAACTATTTGAATTGGGTGATATATTTGTTAACAATCATATACCACCTTTCCCAATAAGAGCTAGAAGACTGTTTGAGTCGCTTAATATAAATTTATAACTACCTTCAATCGTAAAATTACCGCCTCCTTGGAATATGAATAAGAAAAATTCCACTAACTTAAAATGTTTATCAAAAAGTTACTCATATACTCCAGAACACTATAGACAACATACAATAGAGCACATAAGCCGAAAAGGTCCGCACTACGCAGTATATACAGATGGATCCAAATCAGAATAGGGAGTGGGATATGCTGCAGTGTCCCAGGACAAAACATACCAGTTCTCTCTTCCCAATAATGCTTCTGTATTTACAGCAGAGTTATGTGCAATTACATCGGCCATAGAAATAATCAAAGAACACTCCTTTGATAATTTTGTGATTTATAGCGACTCTAGAAGCGCTATAGAAGCCATAAAAAGTTATAATCCCAGAAATAATATTATGCAACATATTAAGTTTTTACTCCATAAATTATATAATAAGGGAAAAAATATTGAAATATGCTAGATCCCTGCCCATGTTGGGATAAAAGGAAACGAAGAGGCTGATAAAGCAGCCAAGG
>NC_087203.1:17543740-17551240 GCF_015104395.2 Macrobrachium nipponense
TACAGGTAAATCTATTATCGAGAAAAATTCGCCTTCGGTTAAGCATATATGAAAATATATAATTCCGAGGTAGAGCGAATTAGATATTAAAGGACATTGTTGCTCGATATATGTATATGAATCACGGTAAATGTGATATGACTTATGTAAAATGCTACGTGTTGTCAAAAGCGCTACTTAACTACCGGAGTCGAGGCGGGTTGATGTTGTCTCCAAACCAACGAATACTTCAGCGCGAGAAAGTATTTGAGGTGAGAGACGACATATACCTTTTTCAAAAAGCCTCTCGCGGTTGTTGGTGGGATTCGCTTCCACTGACGGTCTTGGAATTTATGTAAATGTTACCTGCGTTTCGCGCCCAGGTTACAGTACAAACTAATATCGAGAAAAAAATTCCCCTTCGTTAAGCATATATGATATTAATTCCGAGGTAGAGCGAATTAGATATTAAAGGACATTGTAGCTCGATATATATAATATATATATATATAATATATATATATATATATATATATATAATATATATATATAGATATATATATATATGAGAGAGAGAGAGATAGAGACGAGAGATGAGAAGAGAGGAGTGACGAGATCGAGAGAGAGAGAGAGAGAGAGAGAGATAAATTACCAGCAAATATCACTAGTCGCCTAATTGCAGGAAAAGACACAGATTATAAACTTGACAATTGAAACAGTTTATGCTTTTTTGAATGCTAATGTGATGACAAAGGGTCTGGGCGTACGAAAACTGCTTGGAAATTTCGATAGCTCAACACATTCAATGAGGATCGTGAAGGGATTTCGGTGGACTTTGGCAATTTCGTGATGATATGGTTGCTTTGTCCATTCGATTCCCAAGCGAATCCGAATATTCTTCGTAATATAGTCACACTGATCTCACATAGTTCTCAGCACGATACTTTATTCCCTGGGTGTATGAAGCTCTTGGTGAGACGATAATCCTTTTAGGCGTGTCTAATATCTTTCGTTAGTTGGTCCTCATTAAATGAGAGGTGTTTTGAATAATCAAACATGGAGTGAAAGACATTCCTACGATGAAGTAGATTAAAACATATTTTCGACCTCGTGTGTTCTTCCGCTTATCTTTTCTAGAAACTTACAGTTTTTCAGTTATAAAACGTCTGCTATATATTTTTTTTAGTGTCTGTTTTCAATAAGAGTTTCAAGTTAAAATAAAACTAAGGGTAATGGAATCAATGAGATAAAGTTATTTTTGGTTCAATGATACAAATTTCTGTTGTCGTTTAGTTAAATTTAAAAGGATTGTTTGGTTGTTTGTGGTTGATGGTAATTGCAGGCAATGATATAGTGTAGGGTTTGCGTTTTTGTATTTTCCTTTTTACATGACGCGAACTTTTATTTTGTTTATTTACAATGTGTACTATCAGAGGAATATCTGGAATTTTGTTTAGCTATTGCATAGTTCTTAGTTCATAACGAGATAATTGAGTAGAGCGCACTAATTTTCAGAAATCGATTGTGCTAACTTGCTAAAGAAATATGTAAAATTACGTTAAATGAATTCTTGGACAGAGTGAGAGGGAAACAGATAGATCGATAGACAGATCACCCATAAGGCTTGGAAGCTAAAGCCGAAACGTCAGGCGACGTCAGATAACTTCGAATAATCAATCATTCTCGAACGCTTCCCAAAGTCATTATCCCTAATGAGGCTGAACGAGCGGCCGTTGCTTCCAAGAGATTCTCTCTCTCTAACAACTCTTGAGTGATGCCTCTTTTATTTCATATCAGCGATCAGCGACTTTCATAAAGGGGTCAGTTTCGAATGGAATCAGCTGATTGTGACAGATTGCCCATTTAAGGTCGTCATGCTCCTTATACCATCCTCACCTATTGTCTTTACTCTGGCAAAGAGTGAGAGATATACAGTGCCTGATCTAGTTTGGTTAGTTCCACAGCTTAACAGTAAGAGGGTCAAAACACCCAGGAATATCGGCCAATCAGAGGGTGAATGATACTTTCAGGGGAATGCAAGATGTAACTCTTATGTGGGGAAACTGGATTTAAATACCTCGTTCGTTATCTTTAGGTAATTTTGTATGTTATTTAATTCTTTTTAGCTTTGGAATTGGTGGCGTGTATGTAAGCATTTGTATTTAAAGCTACTCTTATTTTGGCACGATGTGGTTCGAATTGAATATTGATACGCCAATGCAGGTTGCATTCCGATCAGCGGACTACAAAAGGTTAATTTTTCTCCCGATAAAGTTACATTTCATTCAGCACATCAGGAAAAGAAGATAGATAGATAGATACAGATAGATAGATAGACAGATAGATACAGATATATATGTATACTCACGGAGACCAAGGATGGAAAGGCGAACGAACAATCAAGAGCATTTTAAAGGCTGCAATGAGACATTGTTTAATTTTGTTTAATAAAAAGGAACGTCGCTACGTAATAATTATAAAGATAAAAATACATTTCTTAAAATAAAAACTTTGAACAAACTTACCAAATACATGGCTAAAAAGTCACCTTAACATGAAGGTATACAATTGGTAGGAATTAAACAAGAAACTTTTTCTATTTTGAAAGTTTTTCTTCTCCTGTTCTGCCCTTCGATTCCGTATATATATATATATATATATATATATATATATATATATATATATATATATTATATATATATATATATATATATATATATATATATACACACACACACACACACACACACACACACACATATATTATTATATATATATATATATATATATATATATATATATATATATATATATATATATATATATATATATACACACAAATTCTTCTCCCGATTTTTAGCCTCAGAGCACAAGACACAACCGACTTTAAAGTCACCATCGTCGCCCCTCTTCATCGAAGTCTTCCTGTGAATAGTTGTTCCCATCCTTCTATTCACGTGTCATAGTTTAAATGAAACTAAGGCTTGACGAAACTCATGTTCTACCAAAATACAAGTTTTATTCCCAAACTTAACATGACAAAAAAAATAATAATAATAAAATAAACAAGAGAATCGCAAAGACTGTCCTTAACTTCTAAGCGATAAATAATTGAAAATTCAGTCTCTCAGACTGGCAAATACATTTAGACAGTAATCACTACTCTGAAGAAATTATGTCAAAAGTCTGCCATGACCGGAGTCAAAGATATACGTCAAAAAATTCCCTTATCAAGTGACCAATAACAAAAAATCTGAGGGAAAAGATAAAGGTCACGTTTTAGGAAGTGAAATATAAAATAAAGCAATAAATGCACAAATAGAACTCATCACCTAACACATCCCAAACATGGTAAAAAGCAAATATAGTACAAGGAAAAATACTCGACAATAAAAAAATGTCAACTAACAGAGTACATAATTCCCTCAGTGTCCAATCGGGCACTTTAAAATGAAAAGATCACTCGCTCACCTTTCCTGGCATACGTTTACCAATTCAAGTTACTATCAGAATAATCCATCTCTACTCGGAATTCAATATATGACCCCCTAATGACCCCCCTGAGAGGCACTCTCATGAACACACTCATTGTTCTAGAACATTGTTTAGCCACCCCCTGTGATGTAGAAGTCCCGTGACATGCATGATCCAGGTCGGCAGGGTTGTTCAAGTGGGTGGTGGCTATGTGAGCTCTCCAGATTTCCAAGACCCAAATACCTTTCCGGAAGTTCTTCCTGAGACCTACCGTTTACAAAACTGTCTGGTATGCGCTGACATGTGTTCATCTCGCCCCTGTTGGACATTCTATCGAGTATCGTATAACACATTATAATGCTCCATATATTCTTAGCTGGCTGAGAATAGATGAACGCCAGAGTCAGCTACAATCAAATATCCAAGATTTTCTTGTTTTCAGTAAGAAAGTCTAGCGCGCCAAAATATTCTTTAAAAATTTCCAACTAGAAAAGTGGGGTCACCTGCACCAAACTGGCTTTTCTTCACCGTCCACTGACCTGACTTTTTGGGCCACATCAGGAAATCGTATTTCAAAAGAATATATGAAAAGCTCTCGTCCTGACATCGGTTCCTCTTTATCTTTATCATTCATCTTCATAAAAGAACTTTGCTAAAAAGGTGAAGTGGTTTTTACTTAAATGAAACCATCTTAATTAACCGATCTAGCTTCAGCGATCTGTCAATCAGAATAACACGTTAAAAGAAGCAATTTCTTTTCATGTCATATTCGCTTTTGTCTTTCTACCTTATTCCTTTGCATCCGGAGAGTCTAATGATTATTCACTTTAATAACAGCCAATATGAACAATATATATATATATATATATATATATATATAGATATATATATATATATATATATATATATATATATATATATAATATATATATAGATATATATATATATATATATATATATTATATATATATATGATATAATATATATATATATATATATATATATATATATATATATATATATATATATATATAGATATACATACTAATGAAAATATTAACGGAGTCATTTCACCTATGATTTAACCAAAAGTTCTAAAAATGCAAATAAATTTCGCAAACATATTCACGCTAAACTTTTGACGTTGATTGACGCATTTGGTTTCCACATAAATGTTTGCCCTGTTTGCCCCTTTCTATCTAGATGGACTTGTTTACATAATCTCAGTATGAGCAAAATTATGTCAATTACATCCGGAGCATTTATGAGCGCCACAATATTCAGGTGCTTTGGCGTTTTGCTATGAACAGTTGGTAAAGATATACAACCTTAATATATTTTATCGTTCACTATAACTGACAAAAGAAATATTAGAATTTTTTAAGTAAAGTTAAAGAAAAGCATAAAACAGACCTGTAAATAAACGTTTTACACTGGTTATCATTTATATATTTCTCTTTTTCAATCTAAACATGGCATGGCTTTCAAACATTCCATAATTTTTGTCTGAATATATATTTCATACAGCATCTTTAAAGCGTTATTCCAGGGTATTCTTTGGTTTTATGGTGGCGGTTTTTATTCCATTCATTTTTCTACCATTTACTGGAGTTCCTGCTTACCTGAACATATTTCGAAAAATGATATACTAACCAGGCATCATCATAAACATTAAAATTGTTTCAATCTTTTTTTAGGCGGTTGGACTGTAAATGAGAAAGTAAGAAAGGCGAGAGGAAATTAATGAGGGAAAAGTATTGAAGGGTAAAGACAGGGAAGAGGATAGGTGACAAGGACAAGTGTTTATGAAACTATTTGAGAGACTTCTCAAAGTATGCGGCTTACACAGAACTAGAATCAGTTGGATGTAGGGCAGTATTATGTAGACACACATATATTATAAAATCCATGTAAGAAGGTGAGTGAAAAACATCATAGCAGGTTCTGAGGGCATGGAATCTTTTGGTCCGGTTCTGATCGTATTTCAGGGCGCGTTAAACGGAAAGGTGAAAACTTTCGTGCGTTGCGAAATCGCTAAGTGCGAAGAGGCTTGTGATAGATTACTCACTTCTTTGTGATGAACCAGACTAGAAGTACGGGTTGGACTAGCTGGGAATTGGAATTCCCATTTGCTAGAGAGTGAGTAAAAGACTAAGAAAGAGGACAAACCTCTACAAACCTGTTTGTTTTAGCTATTGTTCTTTCGCCATTGACATATATCTTATGTGTTTTTATTGCGTTTAAAAAGTGGGTGAATCTACATTTTTAATAGAGATGGTCCCTTTCTCTGGCAGAATGTTTCAATGGAACCAGGGTTAATTGGTGTGTTCACGCAAGTACACAGAGATGCGTGTAACAAACCCATAGTGAGAAATGATTATGTTAAAGAAACAGTGACTTAGGGACTTAACGAATACTTGGAGTCTTTTGGGGGGAGTGAATGAAATGGGGAAGAATCCCAATTATAATGTCGGTGTTTGCTAAGATGTTTTGCGCTTTTCGCATTTTCTTTTCTTATCTGCCATGTTTTTTTAGCTTGTTTTGTAGTAGCTTTACGAGATAATTAAGTGCAGAAGAGAGAGAGAGAGAGAGAGAGAGAGAGAGAGAGAGATGCTCTCCTCGGTCAGCTACCAACCTGAGCGATTTTTCTGGAGATAAGCGAAAACAAGGTTGTATGGGTGTTCTTCCATACAACACATATACGCAATTTAACCAACGAATTACTTTCCAAGCTTAAAAAAAAAATGACAATCGCATCCGATTTTGTGAATTTTGTTTATCATATTTACCACATTTAATTTTCTGAGCGTCTGAACTATTTCATAATCAGAACGTAGTTACGTACGAAGTTATGTACGTAGTTATGCTAGCTTTACTTACAGTAGTGGACTATGCTGGTAGAAAACATAAAGTTATGTTAACTGGAAAGAAAGTATCATGGACTCTGAAAACATAAAAGACTTTGCCATCGAGTCTTTTAATTAAAGAACAGTTTCTGGTGCAGTTAATTTGCTCTGTTTTACCCTGTTGATGTCCAGATTGTGAAAATTGATAGTCCACGTCTATTAGTGTGCACAATAAAATATGATATTGTGTATTTAGTACAGGTGTCAGATTATCTAGGTTATAACTCTCAGTTGAATAGCTACATATGTTGAAAGTAATATCCTTCATTTTTTAGCGCAAAGAAAAAATAATAATTGTAACGAATTTAAATATATTGTATGAAAAGAAGTCAGTTAGTGATACGCCATTTTCAAGCATATCTGGTGAGGCAAAGATATTATATATATATATATATATATATATATATATATATATATATATATATATATATATATATATATATATATATATATATTCACCACATACATATACATGTGTTTGTATGTATGTAACGTGTCTGTCTGTGTAAGTGTGTATATGTGTATACACAAAATTAATATAATAATCCCGTATTCTAGATTCTTAGATTAATATTTTCTTGTGTTTGTGGAATTGAAATGGCTGAATGGGGTCCTACTCTGATTTGACACACTTCAGCCTAACAGTTGTTATGTCATTCCCTCTTTATTACGTAACGTGCTTGAGGTTGAGGTTAATGTTCTTCAATTGGCTCGTATAGATTTCATTTACAAATTTCATTTTATATATTTCTGGGTTTTACATTTAGCTCTTAGTTCTATTAGGAGCCATTCCAACCTATCTTATTCTTTTGGCACTCCTAGGATACTTTGTCCCTCATATCTAATAACTCCTACACACCATCTAATCAGCACTGTTTTGTTGTGCGCTCATTGTTTAGTTATATTCGTATACTCATTTTCTTCATTTATTCGGTTTAGTATGTATCAGATTTTTTTTTTCTTATACATGACCAGCCCTTTTTCTGCTATCACTTCAAGATTTAAGTCCATATTTTTTTTCTTTTTTATATGTACTTGTGAACTGATACGAACTGGAGTGTGCAGAAGTAACACGTCAGCATCGCCTGCGAAGCAAACGAAAGCCTCTATTATTGCTTTCAGCTTTGATCAGCAGCTCGAC
>NC_087203.1:17556240-17566240 GCF_015104395.2 Macrobrachium nipponense
GAATCGCTCATTTTCCTTATATCTACAGTCAGCTAACATCTGCGCCTTTTATAGTGGGAGCTCTGAAGTGAGAACATGAGACATTTTAAATCAAAATTATATTCATTCCATACCTTATTAGTTTAATGGCGTATTATTTTAATGATTAAAGGTCACTTTCACAACGAATCGTTTCTTTTGAATTGACTAGTAGTCAGCCAACTCTGAGTCATTACAGAGGGGGATTTATAGAGTGAGTAAGAAAGAACTTATATTTTGATTTGCCTTGTGATTACAACAACCTTCTACTTATACGCAGCTGTACGCAAACATGAACAGCTGTAAATATTAGGATGCTTATGTACAAACAATAACGCTGTGTTATTTTTAAACTCTATTAACATCCTTTTACGTTCCTCTCTCTTATTAACAACACGATTTTTTCAGTTAGTACGGGATTGCAATCTTAATTATGAAGCTATGCAGAAAAAAAAAAGAGGTAGAAATGCTTATAAGATGAACAGAGATAATGTTTTAAATGTTTTCACGAATTACCACCAGTTCATCTTGGCGACAGTTTTTACTACTGTCTGTAGAACCTTATTTTGACTAAATATTCAGGTGAATATTTAACAAAGATATAACAATTAAAAGCGTGAAAACCGTGATCTGATAAATGAAATAATTTTGCAAACATCGGTAAACAATGGCAGCAGTATTTTACTTTAGTGCGATGAAAGAACTGACAGGAATTGTTTCTCGATTTATAGTCTTTTCAGGCAGGAGGGCTTTAAGTGGAAAAAATCTCATATTCCTCTATCCCTTTATCTTCATCGAAAAAGAAAGTAAAAAAAAAACAAAAAAAAAAAAGAACATATAGCAGAGAGGCTATTTCAGCTGACCGAAATCTGTCTCGCCAGTATTTTTATTTGTGCTAGTATTCAAAACTCAACTGTAGTTTTTTCCACCAAATAATTTTCATTGAGTCTAAAGTTAAAACCAAAAATTTTTTTAAGTTTCTGACAATTTCATAAGTGATCGAACAACCCCAATTCCTTTATTTCTTGCAATGGCGAAGAAAAATGGCAGTAAAGAGCAATTCTTTATAAGTGTATGTGATACAGTCATGATATATAGAATATCAATTTCTGGTGATATGCTATACAGGAATATCTCATACGTCATTTGTGTTACACTTTTATCAACAGTAACTCCAAATTATCATACTAACATGTAAGACTGACTTAAAAACTCGATGCATTCTTTAGTAAAATGAAATAATTGGGGAGTTCATAACTCCATACTAAAAGGTGAATAACATATCGCTATTCTAGAGCTGATCAGTAGCTATTTAGTTTTTTCATATAAATCTCTCTCTCTCTCTCTCTCTCTCTCTCTCTCTCTCTCTCTCTCTCTCTCTCTCTCTCTCTCTCTCATAAAATATGGACATGGAAAAGGCGATCCAGTACTCGCTTCTTCCCCAGTGTCTCTGTTAGAAATAAATCGTGCGTCCATTTGCCCCCGTTCAGTGAACACTTCTTAAATCTCCTGTCAGGAACCGTTAGTCCTTTTGAAATCGCTTTTAAACTTTAGAAGAATTTACTTATGAGAAAAGCAAAACTATATGACTAAATATTCGATACAAATAAATGTGCCTTTACACTTTCTATTTTTTAAGTGAATTTCTTGCGCAAAAAGCGCATGAATGAAACTGCAAAATGAAATTGTTTTTCATTATCTGAGAATTCTAAGAATATCTTTCTACCAAAGTTGCCGTTTGCATTTAGAGCTCAATATTTTCGTAGCAGTATACTACCGATAAAATGCCTTCTATAAAATTCATAGTAGTGTATTTTTTAATTTCCAAAAAAGGAACTGTATGTCAACTTGCCATAAATTTGCAAATGAAGTTTTAAAAATCCGCTGCCAAGTTGTTACTTATTCTAAAATGAATTGCTATGCAAAAACAATAGGGTAACAAAATTTATTTTAAACTATTTTTTTTGGCTGAAAGTTTCAGAAACCGAAATCACAATAAACAAGACAGAGTAGTAGCGGTTGGGAGAGTGATATGCAGATATACAAAAATCGCGATAAAAGGCATCAAAAAGTTCCTCTCTTCTATCCCACCTACGTGCTACGCTGCTCAGTGGCCCGTTATGTTTTCGCAGAAGTGCACATATCTCTATTGCTGGCATTATTTTAAGATTCATTTCTATAGACACTTTTCTTTAGAACTTCCATTTCTCCAGGAGGTAAGGAAACTGTTTGGTCCTTGGAATTTGAAAGCAGATTTACTATCAACACATCCATATATGATACAAATTATACTAAACTACAATGATTACAAGCGAGTTTTATAATAGCAAGATGGCTTGGGTTTACGTAGGACAATTATATTTAAGGTGTGAATAGGAGTTGATGTTATAACTCTTAGGATTTAAAAAAAACATTAAATCATAATTAAATTATGCTAATACTTAGTTCAGTATGTTGATAAATTAGGTATGTTTATAAAATTTGTAAAAGTAAATAATGAAAATTTTAAATCTTGAAAAGATGATGCGCGATAGTATTAGATTTTCATATATGAAAATTCATCTATACTTGCTGTATAGTTAACCCTAACAGAATATTAGAAAAAATACAATATTTTCTGTTACATTGTAGAAAAAAAATACTTAAAATATATTTGATGTCTTGCTGCTCCAAATGTCTCTCGTCACAAGATCACTAGAAGTTACAGATAGCGTTCGTACGTGTACAGTTTCGTTTCCCCTGCTATGTTTACTTCATAGGGCAACGTAGGTCCTTATTTTGGGCAAGTTTTTGTGCTCTCAAGTAATAACATTACTGGGTTTATTTAAACGTATTTCTGCTACAAGATTCGTACGAATGTGTGTGTGGGTGCGATATACTATACTGTTTTTCGCTGGTGCAACTTTCCGAGTCACGATAAATACAAAAATAATAATATGTAAAAGAAACAACAACAGCACACACACACACACACACACACACCACACACACACAAAGCACTATGTAGGTAATGTAGACATACCATAATATTATACAAAAAGCGTTCAGAATAGAGTATACTATCCACGTGTTCTGACGAAAGTCTCTTCAACTACTGGTGCGGTTTTATTACATGATACCTAATCATTGTGACGAAGAAAATAAAAAAAAGTAAGCAAATATAGCGTAAAATTCACGTTATATTATTGGTGATCTTCGAGTAAAGAAAGAATATAGCCATTTCGCTGATACTTTATTCTCAACCACCAACATTCTTTGATGAGCAATCTCTTTCTTTCTTAACCGTCTAGCATCATCCAATAGACTCGCTCATCCCCTCCTATCTGTCTGCTTCACTTGCTCTGCCTTCTTCCTTGTCGAAATTCACTTGGTAGGTTCGCATTTCATCTTTGCTAATTGAACTTCCTTTACTTTACAAAATTCTTATATTATGATGAGTTACATAAGGATAATATCAAATGTTTCATAACCTGTCTATTCGTTTGCACGAAACTGAACAGCTGTACATATTCTTAATTCATCGATAAAGCATTATGTGAAATACTAATGCTTCAGGCTTCTAATCGTTCCTTAACCATTGATAGATTACGTATTTCTGGCTGCATTTCCTAAGCCATAATGGCTAAAATGGCAAATTCATCCAGAAAGACCACATTTGAATAATTACACCCCACAAGAAAATAGTTTCCCATTCAGACTTTGAACTCCGTAGGGCGATAGTGTAGTCAGTGCACCTCGCCCGGTGTACTTTAGGCATTACGGAAGGTTCTATGCAGTATCCCCTCGGCCACTAACTACACCCACTTACATTACTTTTACTGTACCTCCATTCATATTCTCTTTCATCTAGCTTGCTATCCACCCTCTCCTAACATTTGTTTCATAACTTCAGTGCGAGGTTTTCCTCCGTTACACCTTTTAAACGTTTCAGCTCTCAATTTCCATTTTAGCGCCGAATAACTTCAAAGGTCCCAGCGCTTGCCCTTTGGCCTAATTTCTTTTTTGCATTCCTGTATTGCATTCGAGACACTTGTTCTACAAATATATGCGAGAATATGAAAGCTCGAATTCATATATAACGTATTCACTCGATAATCCTGCGTTCAATTCAGATATGAGTTAGGATTTTTGTATTTCATAATATGACTAACAACTGATGCGACAGCGATCTTGTAGAAGGTTGCTTAAGAAAACAATTGGATGCATATGCCAGCACACCAGTAATGACGCCTACTTCTGCGAAAAACATAATGCTATATTACTAGGCTGCATATCACAGCCAATTCAAGGATGAGATAAAAGCCATGAAGAGAATCATTGACAGCGGTGCGATACCTACGAATCCTGACGTAAACATTTCCTTGCGTGTTTTCTGCCGTCTGAACTTAACAAACACTTGTAATGGGGAATAGCATGACCCCCGTGGAGAGGCATGGGAGTAGTCCTACGTACATAGGTCCCATTACCTCCACTTTACGCAAGCGATTGCAAGCCCGCAGCAACCAAGGGGCAATATTGATTTCATCCTCCTTCCTCAAGGAAACCGCAGGACATCCGTGAGAATCCGAAGGGAGGCACGAGCGACGAAACGCCCCTGGACATGACTACTGACGACGTAACGAATCGAAACGGTCGGCCAGAGACGGTAACCATGCCCTTGCCTACGCCCTCATGACTTAAGGAGTAGGGCGCCGCCCAGACAACCAGCAAGAGAATGAAACCGTCCCCTCCCCCCATAGAAATTCAGTACCAATGATGATATCATGTATGAATTTAGACGGCAATAGAGATTCAGCTCCCCTATGACGTCATGTAAGAAACTCGAACGTTTGCACATAGCAATAAAAACCGTGTTTGCAAATTTTGCAATTCAGTCTTAATGAAGTTGCCATTTATAGACGACGAAATAAAAAAGAATTAATTGAAGAATCCTGAATTAATTTTCCTTATTCCTAAAAATCTTACCAGTAGAGAAAAAGAATTATAGACTATTGAGAGTCTACATAAGAAGATGGTAGCTGCAGAAAATACCACTAACTTTAATAGGAATTATAATAAGAAAATATGATCATCAACACCACACACACACACACACACACACACTCACTCACACACACACACACACACCACACATCACACAACACACACACACATCACTCACCACTCACACACCACACCACACCTCACTCACTCACTCAATCACACTCACTCACACCACACACACACACACACACACACACATATATATATATATATAATATATATATATATATATATATATATATATATATATATATACACGTGTGTGTGTATCTGTCTGTCCTTATGTGGCCAGTAAGTGTTCAACGTTCCGGTTTCTTTTAATTTTTCAGGATGAGATAGTTCCATTACTGTTTTGGTAACTATATTTATAGTTAGTTAGACCGGCAAGGCGGGAGCAATCCTTTGACGTAGCAAACGTGAGTCGGGCGTTACGGAACTCAGCCCCGGCATTTACTACATTGGTTGACTGCTCTTTCAAAAGAACTCAGAGAAGTGAAAAATATTTTTCATGTTTGCTTTTTCAGTTCTAAAAAAGAATATAAATAAAAAATTAAATAAAGATGATGATAATGTCATGACGACAAAATAAGCCAAATATATTCCAATCTGTTGAGGTGTTTAAATAAAAGAAAAATAACAATAAACGGAAGTATATGTAAAATGGCGTACATCGCTTACCTTTTTTCATCTTGTAGATATCGATAAGGACTGACGGACTGACTGACTGACTGACTGACTGACTGACTGACATCGAGTACTTGTACGTATATTTATGAGATGATATAAACTCAAAAGAAAAATCTCCACAAAATCGAGTCGGGTGCACTTGTGGTTGACCTGGCAATCTCTCCTCAAGAGCCGACTCATTTGGATTCTTTCTGATCTCGGTCATTTCCGCAAGAGCAATTTGCCTCGTTTTGTTGGATTGACTGATTCAGTCTATCGGTAGTTCCACTCTAATCCTGGACTAAGCAATAATCAAACGAATTTCTTGACTACTCTCTCTCAATTTTTTTCTTTACTTTATTTACATTCGTCGCATAGAAATGAATATTTTTTTTACAGCGGTGAACAAGTCAAAATAGTTGTTTCTTAAAATGCTACTAAAGTTTCTTATGAATAATTCATTTGGTTCTTCTGGATATATGTTTTACAACCAAGTATTTGAAATGTTTTAATGTTTTAAGAAGTTACATAGGTAATTGGGCGTCTAAATTGATAAATAATTCCTCTTTTGTCGTGTGCAGCAGATCAATTATATATATATATATATATATATATATATATATATATATATATATATATATATTATATATATATATATATATATGTATATGTAATTATATGTGTATATATATAATATATATACACTAAGCCTTTGGTTTTGTAATTTCGTTGTACAAAATCTATTTCGATCCGTCATCCTAAGCACCTATGAAGTAAAAGTAACCCTACAGACCCAGTGCTCCAACCTTCCTTTTATATATATATATATATACTATATATATATATATATATTATATATATATATATATATATATATATATATATATTACAATCTTCTCTATTCAGTATCTTAACCCTAGGCCACTTTCATCCATTCTTATCAAAGTTTAGAGTCATTGACCCAGGCAGACAGTCACGACGGTTAAGAACCCTAATTCAGTGTCTTTTTATACATATTACATCCTGAACTTATCCAATCTAGCTAAAACTGACTTTCTCTTTTCACCTTTCTTTCATTACATCAAAAACTACCAAATTTGTTTCATTGACTCAATTTGGAGCGAACAGCATTTTATGTCATTCGTCATGTTGACCTATTGATTTTTTCTTTGCTCAGAGAAAGATTGTAGTTTCTTGTGGCTCAAAGTCATGAAATTGAAGTAAAATAAAAAAAAATTTGATTTCTACCCAAAAAGATAACGGCAGAGAAGAGGTTATTAGAGTCGGCGATGGTTGAAAAGTAAATTCCAAAGCCTGAGGGTGATAGAAAATAAAATCACCGAGTCGAGCGAAATGAGAGTCGTTGATCATGAAATGTGGGAAGAATTGGCCATTAGGAACTTTGTGACCACCTAATGGCTGTGAGGTTTCCCCTCCGGGACAAAAGGACCAACTCCTTTTAGGACTCGTGGGGGTCAATTGGTAGCGCTCTTGCCTTTCATTTGATAGACCTGGGATCGATTCAGATATGAGTTAGAAATTTATACATATATTTAAGTGCCGACATCATTGTACTTAGGAAAGAAAAAGTCTGGAGAAGAGGTCATTACTCAGACAAACTTTGTCATTCAGGACAATACTAGGCTTAGCATTCAATAAGTAAAAAATGCGCCAAACTTTCTTCAGCGCAATCGACTTTTCTGTATAACTCATAATGCTGCATAAAACCATCAACTATGACCGGCAGCTCTCCAGTTGTTCACCAGATTGGGTAGAGTGAGGGTACGTCCCATGGCTCCGGAAAGCGCTGCCAGATGCGCAAGCCATGGCTAACTTTAACCTTAAGTAAAATAAAAACTTGAGGCTAGAGGGGTGTAATTTGGTATGTTTCATGATTGGGGGTGGAGGATCAAAATACCAATTTGCAGCCCCCTAGCTACAGTAGATTTTACGATCTAGAAATTTACCTCAAAATCACTCTAGTAAAAGTAACATTTACAAACAGAAGGACACAGCAATATGAAACATGACGTCTTAATATCCTTAAAATCAATTGGAATAATAAGAGAGACTTGTTAGCATATGTTTATCTCGTGAAGATTGACTTATTATTTCCACTTTCTTAAAATGCTAGCAAACTTCTAAATAAGCTTCGGTTTATTCTGAGGTTTTTTAGACACCGCAAAACAAAGCAGTATGGAAGGGTTTGAGACTCACGAAGTAGCTGAAGGGCGCACTGTGATACAGCGTGAAAATTACTCTCTCCAGATTAATTCAAACCGAAAGTGGAAACCTGGTCTGAGATGATGGCTAGAAGTAAGTCTCTTATTACATTAAATTAATGTAATCCATTTTTTTAACTTATGCCATACCAGAAATCAAATCTACTATTCAAATAACATACAGTCTTTGGACATCCGGCGCTGGGTGTGTAATTAATTCGCCTGTACATACCTGAATATGTAGTTACCTGTTTAGTGTTCTTTAAGAGGCTTATGTTTATGTCCTGTGAAGTTTTTCTTTCCCCTCTTGTTATCAGTTTTCATCTTAATCTCCCTTCTTTTGCATCTGCCAGTACTAACGAAGGTCTGGGGCCGTCTTTTCACGGCAAGAGAGTTTTCAAGTTTATCTCTAAAATATAATGGCACGAACACATTCACTTTCTCTCTCTCTCTCTTACTTGCATCCGCACATTCCCGCCAAAATATATGATTTGCCATTCTTCAATTATGCATGGCTGCAGGAATCTAAAGTATCAAAGGCCACCTGAAATGAAATGTAACATTTCACTGAAATCGAATTCTCTTTATTGATATCTGAATCCCCTTGACGAAGCTTTTATGATCCAGTCTTTTTGGAGAATTTTTTCCCTAGCACTGGGAAGCAAACGTGACAAGTCTTTTATACTTCTCACTTCTTTTGGAAGGGAAAATCAGTCCTTGTGGCTGCTGAGTTCCTTAATGTTTCCTAATCCAAATGGTCATGAACGGTGACAGGCACATTATAATATATATATATATATATATATATATATATATATATATATATATATTATATTATATTATATATGTTAATATATATATATATATATATATATATATTATGTATATATATATATATATATATATATATATATATTATATATAGATATATATATATATTGTATATATATATCTATATATATCTATAATATATATATATATCTAATGTATATATATATATATCAATAATAAGGATATAATATCTATATCTATGTATTTATATTGGTATATATATATATATGTATATGGTATATATATATGATATATATATATATATATATATATGTCATATATATATATAAATTGTACTATATATATATATTATATATATATATATACATATTCTATATATATAATAAAATAAATATATATATATATATATGTAATATATATGATATATATGTGTATTGGCTTGTATGCTTCAAAAAATCACAGTAGATGCACGTGGACTTCATAAATAAGCGAATACCACGGGAAATGATAGACAGGAATCCAAGCGCTTTCGTCTTTATTCAGACATCGTCAAGGAGCTACTAAAGTACAATCGGAGAGGAAGGCCTCAGGTACAAACAAGATCAGGAATACCAGATGGTTAATTATCAAAATGGTAAAAATTAAAAGGGATAATCCAGGATTATCGGATATACAAGGTCACAAACTTAAACAGATTCTGACCCTAACCGAAATTACAAAGTATCTTTACAGTCCAAAACATGTAAAAACTGAATATATTAATTTTGTTGCTTATATTTATCTACAACTTTTTTCATTATGAAAGCATCAAGTTTAATAAACCCAAGACTTAAATTTAGAACATTTCTATTATTTGACTTGATAAACAAGATTCAATGATATTCCTTTTAACTGTGTCATTACATGGGACTAAGGCTCTTGCTTGACTCAGTTAATAGGATGGTCTAAATCTCTCATATGTACAATAATGCATTCGATATTTGCCCAGTTCTCACAGAATATTGATGTTGCTTAAGACGCTGTGTAAAGAGATTTGCCAGTCTGTCCGTAATAGATTTTATCACACTTTTTGCAAGGAATTTCATATATGCAGCCTGGAAGATCTTTAGGAGAATTTTTGATTACTAAACTCTTGACATTAATATTACTGAAAACAACATTTATGTTAAAAAGCTTTAAAATTCTAGGAATATCTAAAAACCTTTCATCATAAGGTAATTTTAGAATGTTATGCTTACTAAATTCAAGTTTGTCATTAG